>NW_022262822.1:0-129863 GCF_002021735.2 Oncorhynchus kisutch
CTTCTGTTCTCCCCTCTTATCCCCTCTCCTCCCCTCTCACTTCTCCCCTTCTCCCCACTCACTTCTCCTCCCCCTCCTCTTCTCTTCTCCCCCCCTCTCTTCTCCTCTCTTCCCCCCTCACCTCTCCTCATCCTTTCTTCTCCTCTTCTCCCCAATGCTCCCCCCCTCTAATCTTCATCTCCTCTCCCTTTCATCTTCTCCCAGTCTCTCTTCTCACCCTCTCCTCTTCTCCCCTCTCTCCTCTTCTGCCCCTCTCGTCTACTCTTCTCCCCTTCTCCTCTTCTGACCCATTATTCTCCTCTTCTCACCACTATCCTTTTCTCCCCCCTCAAATCTCTTCTCCCCCTCACTTCTCCTCTTTTCCCCTTCTCTTCTCCTCTCCTCTCTTCTCCTCTGCATTTCATTCTGTACTCCAACATCTGCCTGGTATTCAAGATAACACACAACACAGCAGCACCACATTTGGTTTTCATCAACCTCAGACTTAAATATCAGTGTTCCAAAAACCTCCACCAGGGGAACTGTAGAATCCTCAAACGGTCCACCACCTTCTCCCAAACTGCCTTCTCATACAAACCAATAAAGACATGGAATGGTCTCACCTCAACATGGATCTAGTCCAATCAGACGTGTCTCACCTCAACATGAATCTAGTCCAATCAGACGTGTCTCACCTCAACATGGATCTAGTCCAATCAGATGTGTCTCACCTCAACATGGATCTAGTCCAATCAGACGTGTCTCACATCAACATGGATCTAGTCCAATCAGACGTGTCTCACCTCAAAATGGATCTAGTCCAATCAGACGTGTCTCACCGCAACATGGATCTAGTCCAATCAGATGTGTTCACACTGATACCTCCTGCCTCTCATATCCAGTGCGATAGAGTCAATGCACAGGGCTTCTTCACAAAATTGGAGCGTATCCGGGAGGGGGACGAGTGGAAGACGTCATTTAGTACCACCTCAGGGCACTATGAGTACCTTGTCATGCCGTACGGGTTGATGTCTTCCAGGCCTTTGTAGAGGAGATTTTCCGGGAACTGCACGGGCAGGGTGTAGTGGTGTATATATCGACCACATTCTGATATACTCCACTACATGCGCCAAGTGTGTGTCCCTGGTGTGTGTCCCTTGGTCGACTGTTGGAGCATGACCTGTACGTCAAGGCTGAGAAATGTCTGTTCTTCCAACAGTCCGTCTCCTTCCTAGGGTACTGCATTTCCACTTCAGGGGTGGAGATGGAGAGTGACTGCATTTCAGCTGTGCGTAATTTGCCGACTCCCACCGCGGTAAAGGAGGTGCAGCGGGTTTCTATGGTTTGCCAACTACTACCAGAGGTTATCCAGGGCTTTGGTCAGGTAGCCAACTACTACCGGAGGTTTATCCAGGGCTTTGGTCAGGTAGCGACTCCCATTACCTCACTGCTGAAGGGGGGGACCGGTGTGACTACAGTGGACGGCTGAGGTGGACAGGGCTTTTGGTCACCTGAGGGCTCTGTTTACCTCGGCTCCCCTGCTGGCTCACCCGGATCTGGGATAGGAGCCGTGCTCCCTCAGCCCTCGGGTACGCCACTAAAGCTACGCCCCTGTACTTTCTTTTCGAAGAAGCTCAGCCCGACGGAGCGAAACTATGATGTGGAGGACCGGGAGCTGTTGGCTGTTGTCAAGGCTCTGGAGGTGTGGAGACATTGGCTTGAGGGGGCTAAACACCCTTTTCTCATCTGGACTGACCACCACAATCTGGAGTACATCGGGGCAGCGAGGAGACGGAGCGGTCCATAGATCACTGATCATAGATCAGAGGAGCGGTCCATAGATCACACTCCCGAACTTCCGGCCTCTTGCCTGGTGGCACCGGTAGTGTGGGAGCTGGACGCGGACATAGAGGGAGCGTTACGTACAGAGCCCACAGTCCTTAGCCATTCCACAATGACCGTGGTCTCACCTGTCGGTGGACTTCCTCGAGGATCTTCCTCCCTCACGGTCCTGGTCGTTGTGGATCAGTTCTCTAAGTCCTGCCATCTCCTTCCTTTTCCCAGTCTCCCTACGGCCCTACAGACTGAGGAGGCCCTGTTTACACACATCTTCCGGCACTATGGGGTGCCAGAGGTTATAGTGTCTGATCGAGGTCCCCAGTTCAGGTCAAGGGTCTGGAGGGCGTTCATGCAACGTCTGGGGGTCTCGGTCAGCCTTACCTCAGGTTTTCACCTCCGCCATCGGGATTTCACCGTTCTGGCACTCGACCCGAAACCTGCCCCTCCGCCTGCCCTGCCGGAAGCTGGGCCCGCGGATTGTGGGGCCATTCAAAGTCCTGAGGAGACTGAACGAGGTTTGCTACAGGTTACATCTCCCCCCGATTACCGTATTTACCCCTCGTTCCTTGTGTCTCTCCTCAGGCTGGTGGTGGCTGGTCCACTCCAGGAGTCTGAGGTGCAGGTGGTTCCTCCACCCCCTCTGGACATCGAAGGGGCCCCGGTGTATGCTTTTGGAGCCATACTGGACTCAAGGCGTCGGGCGAAAGGCCTTCAGTACCTCGTGGAGTGGGAGGGGTACGGTCCGGAGGAGAGATGCTGGGTGTCGGTGTCGGTGGAGGACGTTTTGGACCCTTCGTTGCTGTGGGAGTTCCACCATCTCCATCCGGATCGCCCTGCGCGTCAAGGGGGGGGTACTGTTAGAACTTCCACAGAAGCCGGTCCCACTCCTTGTTCGGGCAGCGACGTCACCGGCCTTCTAGCCATCGCCCCCAGCATTCTAGCCTTCGCCACCGGCCTTCTAGCCTTCGCCACCGGCCTTCTAGCCATCGCCGATCCACTTTTCATTTTCCATTTGTTTTGTCTTTGTTTTACACGCCTGGTTCCAATTCCAAATGACATGTTCATTATTGAACCCTCTGTTTTCCCCATGGTTTTTGTGGGTGATTGTTTTATGTATGTTTGGTCTGTTACTGTGGACTCTGTATTTGCACCTGGCTACTCCTACCCCGGACAACTGCACTGCACCCCCAACAGCAACTCGCCCAAGCCTTCCCCATTTCTCCTTCTCCCAAATCCATTCAGCTGATGTTCTGAAAGAGCTGCAAAATCTGGACCCCTACAAATCAGCCGGGCTAGACAATCTGGACCCTTTCTTTCTAAAATTATCTGCAGAAATTGTTGCCACCCCTATTACTAGCCTGTTCAACCTCTCTTTCGTGTCGTCTGAGATTCCCAAAGATTGGAAAGCAGCTGCGGTCATCCCCCTCTTCAAAGGGGGGGATACTCTTGACCCAAACTGCTACAGACCTATATCTATCCTACCGTGCCTTTCTAAGGTCTTCGAAAGCCAAGTCAACAAACAGATTACCGACCATTTCGAATCTCACCATACCTTCTCTGCTATGCAATCTGGTTTCAGAGCTGGTCATGGGTGCACCTCAGCCACGCTCAAGGTCCTAAACGATATCTTAACCGCCATCAATAAGAAACATTACTGTGCAGCCGTATTCATTGATCTGGCCAAGGCTTTCGACTCTGTCAATCACCACATCCTCATCGGCTGACTCGACAGCCTTGGTTTCTCAAATGATTGCCTCGCCTGGTTCACCAACTACTTCTCTGATGTTCAGTGTGTCAAATCGGAGGGTCTGCTGTCCGGACCTCTGGCAGTCTCTATGGGGGTGCCACAGGGTTCAATTCTTGGACCGACTCTCTTCTCTGTATACATCAATGAGGTTGCTCTTGCTGCTGGTGAGTCTCTGATCCACCTCTACGCAGACGACACCATTCTGTATACTTCCGGCCCTTCTTTGGACACTGTGTTAACAACCCTCCAGGCAAGCTTCAATGCCATACAACTCTCCTTCCGTGGCCTCCAATTGCTCTTAAATACAAGTAAAACTAAATGCATGCTCTTCAACCGATCGCTACCTGCACCTACCCGCCTGTCCAACATCACTACTCTGGACGGCTCTGACTTAGAATACGTGGACAACTACAAATACTTAGGTGTCTGGTTAGATTGTAAACTCTCCTTCCAGACCCATATCAAACATCTCCAATCCAAAGTTAAATCTAGAATTGGCTTCCTATTTCGCAACAAAGCATCCTTCACTCATGCTGCCAAACATACCCTTGTAAAACTGACCATCCTACCAATCCTCGACTTTGGCGATGTCATTTACAAAATAGCCTCCAATACCCTACTCAACAAATTGGATGCAGTCTATCACAGTGCAATCCGTTTTATCACCAAAGCCCCATATACTACCCACCATTGCGACCTGTACGCTCTCGTTGGCTGGCCCTCGCTTCATACTCGTCGCCAAACCCACTGGCTCCATGTCATCTACAAGACCCTGCTAGGCAAAGTCCCCCCTTATCTCAGCTCGCTGGTCACCATAGCATCTCCCACCTGTAGCACACGCTCCAGCAGGTATATCTCTCTAGTCACCCCCAAAACCAATTCTTTCTTTGGCCGCCTCTCCTTCCAGTTCTCTGCTGCCAATGACTGGAACGAACTACAAAAATCTCTGAAACTGGAAACACTTATCTCCCTCACTAGCTTTAAGCACCAACTGTCAGAGCAGCTCACAGATTACTGCACCTGTACATAGCCCACCTATAATTTAGCCCAAACAACTACCTCTTTCCCAACTGTATTTAATTTTAATTTATTTATTTATTTTGCTCCTTTGCACCCCATTATTTTTTATTTCTACTTTGCACATTCTTCCATTGCAAAACTACCATTCCAGTATTTTACTTGCTATATTGTATTTACTTTGCCATCATGGCCTTTTTTGCCTTTACCTCCCTTCTCACCTCATTTGCTCACATTGTATATAGACTTGTTTATACTGCATTATTGACTGTATGTTTGTTTTTACTCCATGTGTAACTCTGTGTCGTTTTATCTGTCGAACTGCTTTGCTTTATCTTGGCCAGGTCGCAATTGTAAATGAGAACTTGTTCTCAACTTGCCTACCTGGTTAAATAAAGGTAAAATAAAATAAATAAATAAATAATTAACTTGCTGTCTGTAGTATCGTATAGCTTTGGAATCGTGACAGAACGGACTTTTGATGAAAACAGGCAGTTTCTCGACATAAAGTACACTGACTTTGAGAAGGGACGTGGTGATTGGTTTAGCAACCGCGTGACGCAGCATGGCAACGTGAACGTGATTGGTCAACAGTCTGCTGGGTGGGGTGTTATACACGCAGATCTTTAGAAATTGTAGGATCAATTGTAAAGTGTCACTCATGAAAAACGATGTTGATCCCCTGCTATAATGTATATGAAGTCAGCCTTCAGCGGTTTGTATAGTGGACTATGACAGTGTCATTGTCTCATGTTCTTCCCACCTACATTGTTGCTCTGCATTCAGAGATGTTCCTAAAGATGTCTGCACCCAGATCATGTTGTATTTGCCTGTCTGCATTATTCTCCAGGGAAAGGAAACATTCTGTGAACACTGAAGCATTGCATCAACAAGGTGGCTCTGATAATATTGAAACATTGTATAAATGAACGAGGCGGCTCGGAGAAACTGAAACATTTAGTATCAACAAGACAACTCTGATAATATTCACATTGCAACATAGTAGTCAACACGGAGGCAGCACGGGCCAGCTGGTCTGTCTGATATTATTGTGTTGAATATGCAGCATCTGGCTGCTCTTACATACTAAAAACAGCCCTACATCCACACTATAGATAAATAACTTAGCAATATTTAATGACATTATGCCAGCAATATTGATCTGTTCATCTTTTAATTCAGGAAGATGGACAAGCAACACTGATGGAGTGAGAGGTGGAAATGCATTATACCAGAGGTAGGTAGACTACAGGTAGGGATTAGGATGCAGACAGAGCAACACTGATGGAGTGAGAGGTAGAAATGCATTATACCAGAGGTAGGTAGACTACAGGTAGGGATTAGGATGCAGACAGAGCAACACTGATGGAGTGAGAGGTGGAAATGCATTATACCAGAGGTAGGTAGACTACAGGTAGGGATTAGGATGCAGACAGAGCAACACTGATGGAGTGAGAGGTGGAAATGCATTATACCAGAGGTAGGTAGACTACAGGTAGGGATTAGGATGCAGGCCCATAGAAATAATGTTATTTTGGGCTCCCTACAGAAGGGTTTGTCAAACCGCTGATACAGTACTGGACTGCTAGGGGGGAAATGGTTTTCCAAAGAGTAAAAGATTCAATTTAAATGTTTGAATTCTTGTATTTTTTGGGGGTCACTGCAGCACCCTCATCACGCCTACTTCCCTTGGCCTGTCCCCTCCCCTCCTCTCTCTTTCCACTACTCTCTCCTCTGTCCCCTCCCCTCCTCTCTCTCTCCACTACTCTCTCCTATGTCCCCTCCCCTCCTCTCTCTCCACTACTCTCTCCTATGTCCCCTCCTCTCTCACTCCACTACTCTCTCCCCTGTCCCCTCCCCTCCTCTCTCTCTCCACTACTCTCTCCTCTGTCCCCTCCCCTCCTCTCTCTCTCCACTACTCTCTCCTATGTCCCCTCCCCTCCTCTCTCTCCACTACTCTCTCCTATGTCCCCTCCTCTCTCACTCCACTACTCTCTCCCCTGTCCCCTCCCCTCCTCTCTCTCTCCACTACTCTCTCCTCTGTCTCCTCCCCTCCTCTCTCTCTCCACTACTCTCTCCTCTGTCTCCTCCCCTCCTCTCTCTCTCCACTACTCTCTCCTCTGTCCCCTGCCCTCCCTCTCTCTCCCCACTACTCTCTCCTCTGTCCCCTCCCCTTGTCTCTCTCTCCACTACTCTCTCCTCTGCCCTCCCCTCCTCTCTCTCTCCACTACTCTCTCCTCTGTCCCCTCCCCTCCTCTCTCTCTCTCCACTACCCCCTCCTTTCTCTCTCTCGTTCTCTCTCTCTTCCTGACATATAGCATCAGGCCTGTTGAGTTTGACTCAGATCACATCTATGACGTGACAAACTTTTAAGCAGATAAGATCAGTTAAACCCACATAACAACAGGAAACACTGACGTTAGAAAAACTCCACAGGAAACTGCTGGCAGAGCAGCAAAGTTACACATATAGTGTGCTATAATATCACCTCTAACTTTCTACTGCTTCAGTTCACCTCTTATAAGGGTTTACTGGACAACTTGAATAAGGTCTGGATGTCTTATATTGAAAACAGTACAACAAAAGGAGTCTGTATTGAAAAGATGCCCACTTCCTGTTTTCAATAGCTGCTGGGTTGTTCAGTCCTGCCCTGGGGGTCTGCTGTCCTGTGTGTTGTCACTCTGGCCTTGACCTAATACACCTGAAACCAACAATGAATGTTTCACTAAGACCCTAAAGCTGAGTGGGATGTGTTGGGTTGGGGCTCTGCAGGGCAGTGGACGCATAGGGACAGAACAGGGAGACCCAGCTATATTGTGTGGATGTTAAAGAGCTCTACAAGACGACTACGTCATATGAGATAAATTATATGGAGGATGTAATGTAGTGTATATTGTGTGGATGTTAAACAGCTCTACAGTTCTACTAGGTCATATGAGATGAATTGTGCTGTTTCTGTGTTAATGTATGTGCAGGTGTTTCCAAACCTTTCCCTTGGGATGAAAACAAACAAAAGGTAGGAATGAAATTGTGTTGGAGAGAGTTGAGTTATGTACTAGACTGGTGGGAGTCAGGGAGAGAGTTGAGTTATGTACTAGACTGGTGGGGGTCAGGGAGAGAGTTGAGTTATGTACCAGACTGGTGGGGGTCAGGGAGAGAGTTGAGTTATGTACTAGACTGGTGGGGACTGGAGAGAGTTGAGTTATGTACTAGACTGGTGGGGGTCAGGGAGAGAGTTGAGTTATGTACCAGACTGGTGGGGGTCAGGGAGAGAGTTGAGTTATGTACTAGACTGGTGGGGGTCAGGGAGAGAGTTGAGTTATGTACTAGACTGGTCGGGGTCAGGGAGAGAGTTGAGTTATGTACTAGACTGGTGGGGGTCAGGGAGAGATGAGTTCTATACTAGACAGGTGGGGGTCAGGTAGAGAGTTTAGTTATATACTAGACTAGTGGGGGTCAGGGAGAGAGATGAGTAATACACTAGACTAGTGGGGGTCAGGGAGAGAGTTGAGTTCTGTACTAGACAGGTGGGGGTCAGGGAGAGAGTTGAGTTCTGTACTAGACAGGTGGGGGTCAGGGAGAGAGTTGAGTTCTGTACTAGACAGGTGGGGGTCAGGTAGAGGGTTGAGTTCTGTACTAGACTGATGGGGGTCAGAGCGAAGGTTGAGTTCTGTACTAGACTGATGGGGTACTAGACAGGTGGGGTCAGGTAGAGGGTTGAGTTCTGTACTAGACAGGTGGGGTACTAGACAGGTGGGGTCAGGTAGAGGGTTGAGTTCTGTACTAGACAGGTGGGGGTACTAGACAGGTGGGGTCAGGTAGAGGGTTGAGTTCTGTACTAAACAGGTGGGGGTACTAGACAGGTAGACAGGTAGAAAACACATGTTGACTCCCCCTGTAGAGAAACATCAACGCCATCCTCCTCTTTCATGTATCTTACATGTCTATGACTCTGTCATACAGGACACCAATGCTATGGGTGACAATATAATAAACCCACACAGTATCTAGAACTACACAATTATTAAATATTTACTGACTAGAAATATAATAAACCCACACAGTATCTAGAACTACACAATTATTAAATATTTACTGACTAGAAATATAATAAACCACACAGTATCTAGAACTACACAATTATTAAATATTTACTGACTAGAAATATAATAAACCGACACAGTATCTAGAACTACACAATTATTAAATATTTACTGACTAGAAATATAATAAACCCACACAGTATCTAGAACTACTGTCTGACCATAGTATTCTATGCTTTCCTTGTTATGTTCGTTAGGTCGGGGTGTGACATGGGTGATGTATGTGTTTTTGGGCTTGTCTAGGGGTTTTGAATGTTAATGGGGCTGTTTCCTTTCTAGGTATATTGTATGTCTATGGTTGCCTAGATTGGTTCTCAATTAGAGGCAGCTGTCTATCGTTGTCTCTGATTGGGAACCATATTTAGGCAGCCATATTCTGTGAGTACTTTGTGGGTGATTGTTTCTGTGTCTGTTTCACCACACGGTACTGTTTCGGTTTGGGATTTGTACGTCCTCGTTTATTGTTTTGTATTTCATTAGTGTTCAGTGTTTGTCTTATTAAAATCATCATGAACACGTACCACGCCGCATCTTGGTCCGATCCTTCCTCCTCTTCAGACGAAGAGGAGGAAATCAGACGTGACAACTACACAACTATAAAATGTCAAAGTGAACTTAAATGCTGTTTGGCCCTAAACAGACAGGACACGGTGGCAGACGATCTGACCACTGTGACTGATAGAAAACAGAGAAACAAATGGACAATGTGAGCAAGGCCTTGCTATTGAGAGAGGTCACCATAGGCAGAGAGAAGACAGGCTATGTGCCCACTACTCACAAAATGAGGTGGAAACTGAGCTGCACTTCCTAACCTCCTGCCAAATGTACAACGATATAGGAGACATATTCTCTCATATTACAAGGCACCCAAAATAATTTGAAAACAAATATAATATTGACAAGCTCCTGTATCTGTCAGGTGAAATACCACAGTGTGTAATCATGTCAGCAGAATGTGTGACCTGTTGTGATGAGAACAGGGGAACCAGTGGAGAACAAACACCACAGTAAATAAAACCTAGGACGAGATTTATCACTTTAGTTAATTTCCCTTGACATGTGTACTTCTACTAGTTGTACACACAGCTCACACTCTCCTACACACCAGCTGGCTGAGAGGAACCTAGTGGAGCCAGGTGGCTGAGAGGGCCCTAGTGGAGCCTGGTGGCTGAGAGGGCCCTAGTGGAGGCAGGTGGCTGAGAGGGCCATAGTGGAGGCAGGTGGCTGAGAGGGCCATAGTGGAGGCAGGTGGCTGAGAGGGCCATAGTGGAGGCAGGTGGCTGAGAGGGCCATAGTGGAGGCCGGTTGGCTGAGAGGGCCATAGTGGAGGCCAGGGGTGGCTGAGAGGGCCCTAGTGGAGCGGCTGACTGAGAGGAACCTAGTGGAGCCGGCTGACTGAGAGGGCCCTAGTGGAGCCGGTTGGCTGAGAGGCCCCAAATGGAGCCGGCTGACTGAGGGCCGTTGTGGAACAGGCTGGTTGAGAGGGCCCTAGTGGAGCCGTCTGGCTGAGAGGGCCCTAGTGGAGCCGTCTGGCTGAGAGGGCCCTAGTGGATTCGGCTGACTGAGAGGGCCGTTGTGGAGCAGGCTGGTTGAGAGGGCCCCAGTGGAGCAGGCTGGCTGAGAGGGCCTTAGTGGAGCCGGCTGGCTGAGAGGGCCCTAGTGGAGCCGGCTGGCTGAGAGGGCTCTAGTGGAGCCGGCTGGCTGAGAGGGCCCTAGTGGAGCCGGCTGGCTGAGAGGGCCCTAGTGGAGCCGGCTGGCTGAGAGGGCCCTAGTGGAGCCGGCTGGCTATGAGGACCCTAGTGGAGCCGGATGGCTGAGAGGGCCCAAGTGGAGCCGGCTGGCTGAGAGGGCCCAAGTGGAGCCGGCTGGCTGAGAGGGCCCAAGTGGAGCCAGGTAGCTGAGAGGGCCCTAGTGGAGCCGGCTGACTGAGAGGGCCCTAGTGGAGCCGGCTGACTGAGAGGGCCCAAGTGGAGCCAGGTGGCTGAGAGGGCCCTAGTGGAGCCGGCTGACTGAGAGGGCCCTAGTGGAGCCGGCTGACTGAGAGGGCCCAAGTGGAGCCAGGTGGCTGAGAGGGCCCAAGTGGAGCCAGGTGGCTGAGAGGGCCCTAGTGGAGCCAGGTGGCTGAGAGGGCCCTAGTGGAGCCAGGTGGCTGAGAGGGCCCTAGTGGAGCAAGTGTCACAAGTGTATATCAGTATAACAAAATCCTACCTGTGCTCCACAACAGGGTCATCAGTACCACTGCAGGTATCATATCTGTCTCTAACTGGGGCTCCACAGTCTGCTGTCATGAAGAGAGGACTGATGTGTGGAAAATACTGCTAGGCTATATGACTTCTCTCTCATTATGTCCTAACTTCAATGATGTGAGATTAACTTCTTATCAACTTATCTTGGATCAGTGGTTGAACACACGACAGCAAACTGATATGTAAAAAAACTCCACAGGAAACTGCTGACAGAGCAGCAAAGTTACACATAGTGTCCTATAATATCACCTCTAACTTTCTACTGCTTGAGTTCACCTCTTATAGAATATTGGCTTAATGTTCCAGCACCTAAATAGAAACAGTACCAGCACCCAAAATGAGTACTGATGAGGTCTCATGTTAGAGCAGGAGAAGGGGGGATGTGGTGTAGAAGCTAGAGGTCTGTTACCCAGGTCAACTCAACAGGCCTGATGCTATATGTCAGGGTCAGACTGGGCTGGGCCAAGAGAGGAACAGGTTACTGGTTATGATGACATCACTGGTGAGAAGTCAGTGATACAAATATATTCAGTTGATTTAAATGTTTGTCTCTCTCTCTCCTCCCCTGTCTCCTTCTACCAACCCAGTCTGTTAGTAAGAATTATCTCTCTCTCCTATCTCTCTCTCCCTCCCCCTGTCTCCCTCAGTCTGTCAGTGGAGTAAGAATTATCTCTCTCTCCTCTTCTCCCCTGTCTCTCCTCAGTCTGTCCAGTGAGTAAGAACTGATCTCTCTCTCTCCTATCTCTCTCTCCCTCCTCCCCTGTCTCCTCCTCAGTCTGTTAGTGAGTAAGATCTCGTCTCTCTCCCTTCTCCCCTGTCTCCTCCTCAGTCTGTCAGTGAGTAAGAAACTATCTCTCTCTCCTATCTCTCTCTCCCTCCCTGGTCTCCTCCTCAGTCTGGTCAGTGTGTAAGAACTACTCTCCTCTCCCTCCTCCCCTGTCTCCTCCTTCAGTCCTGTTAGTGAGTAAGATCTCTCTTCTCTATCTACTCTCTCTCTCTCCCTCCTCCCCTGTCTCCCTCTCAGGTCTGTCAGTGAGTAAGAACTATCTCTCCTATCTCTCTCCCTCTTCCCCTTCTCCTCCTCAGTTTGTCAGTGAGTAAGAACTATCTCTCTCCCATCCTTGTGGTTGATTAAAGACCCCCCCCATCCGCAAAAGGGGACATATCTGCGTATGTTGTGGTCTTGTGAATTCTGTCTGAATTCTGGTAAACAGGATGCTCTTTTATCTCAGCATGTCTACAGATTCTCTTTTCTCCCTGTATTTGTTGGCTTGGAAATGTTGATACCGGAGACAGTTATCAGAAGAAACTGTGTAACCAAGCATTTATAGAGGCTGAGAAATGCATTATAATGAATTGGAGGGTTGGTTATCCTCCAACAATGTCACAATGGACGGCAGGTATTGTCTCGTTATGAATCACTAGATTGATTTACTGGTCAACGTTCATGAGGTCAGGATGCCTTATATGGAAAACTGTAGGACAAAAGGATTCTGTATAAAAAACATGACCACTTCCTGTTTTCAACAGCTGTTGGGTTGTTCAGTCCTGGTGGTCTGCTGTCCTGTGGGTTGTCACTCTGTCCTTGACCTAACACACCTGAAACCAATAATGAATGTTTCACTAAGATCCTAAAGCTGAGTGGGATGTGTTGGGTTGGGGTGGTGGAGGACGGGCCGACCCAGATACACCTTACAGTATGTACAAAAGTATGTGGACACCCCTTCAAATTAGTGGATTTGGCTATTTCAGCCACACCCCTTCCTGACCTGCAAATTTTTTTTTAGCACACCGCCATGCAATCTCCATAGACAAACAATGGCAGTACAAAGGCCTTACTGAAGAACTCAGTGACAATCAACACGTCACCATCATAGTAAGCTACCTTTCCAACATGTCTGTTGGTCTAATTTCTACTTCAGCACAAGAACTGTTCGTCTGGAGCTTCATGAAATGGGTTTTCTACAGCAGAGCAGCAGCACACAAGCCTAAGATCACCATGTGCAATGCCAAGCGTCTGCTGGAGTGGAAACACTTTCTATGGAGTGTTGAATCACGTTTCCCCATCTGGCAGCCCGTACCACAAACCTGGGTTTGGCAGATGCCATGAGAACGCTACCTGCCCCAAAGCATAGTGCCAACTGTAAAGTTTGGTGGAGGAGGAATAATAGTTTGTTGAGATCGATGTGGAAGAACTTTACTGGCCCTCACAGAGCCCTGACCTAAACCCCATTGAATACCTTTAGGGATGAATTGAAATGCCGACTGCGAGCCAGGCCTAATCGCCCCACCTCACTAATGCTGTTGTGGCTGAATGGAAGCAAGTCCCCGCAGCAATGTCCCATCTTCTAGTGGAAAGTCTTCGCAGAACAGTGGAGGCTGTTATAGCAGCAAAGGGAGGGACCAACTCCATATTAATGCCCATGATTTTGGAATGAGATGTTGGATGAGCAGGTGTCCACATACTTTTGGTCATGTAGTGTACATTCCCCTTCCATGCAAATGTGTAACTCTCTTTGCAGATGAGATTAAATCACTTTTTTTTTTTTATTAAATCATTTTTTAAATCATTAATTTCAGAGGTCAGGGTCAAGCTGAGCTGGACCAAGAGTGGAAAAGGTTACTGGTTATGATGACATCACTGGTGAGAAGTCAGTAAAGACAAGACATTCAGTTGGCAGCATGTTAGTCTGTCAGCCCTATCTCTGTTGACATCTCACTTTCTCTCCACGCCTTCTCTCGCTCTCTCTGTTCCTCTCTCTCTCTTCCTGACAGATAGCATCAGACCTGTTGCCTTGGTAACAGACCTCTATCATCTACACCCCCCTTCTCCTACTCTAACATCAGACCAATATAATATATAATATGTCAAGTATAAGTAGTTCCATAAAACACTACTTGTTATTGGGGTTTAGAATGGTTTGTATGGACACATGACTTTCTCCATGTGGGATAATAAAGTTGACTAATATTGAACTGCTATAATCACTGTAGATTTATACTCTACCTACCTGGTGGACTGACGCTTTGAGCCTGGAGATCTGAGGAGAAAGAGAGAGACAGAGGAGAAAGGGAGAGAGAGACAGAGAGATAGAGAGAAAGGGAGGAGTCAGAGGAAGAGAGAGGAAGAGGTTAAATCAACATAACATGACCTTTCATGATATGATGGGGATGACAGTGGTATGGTGCAACAACACCCATGTGTAAACACATACGCCATCTCTCCTCCACCCTTCTCTCTCCCCTACCCTCCTCTCTCACCTACCCTCTTCTCTCCTCCGCAAATCTCTCTATCCCCTCCCTCCCATCATCTCTACTCTACCCTTCTCTCTCCTATCCTCCACTCTCCCCTTCTCTCCTTTCTCCCCTCCCCTTCTCTCTACCCTACCCTCTATCCCCTACCCTCCTCTCTCCTCTACCCTTCTCTCATATCTACCCTCCTCTCTCCTCTACCCTTCTCTCATATCTACCCTCCTCTCTCCTCTACCCTCCTCTCTCCTCTACCCTTCTCTCTCTACTCTACCCTCCTCTCTCCTCTACCCTCCTCTCATATCTACCCTCCTCTCTCCCCTACCCTTCTCTCTCCTCTACCCTCCTCTCTCCTCTACCCTTCTCTCTCCTCTACCCTCCTCTCTCCTCTACCCTTCTCTCATATCTACCCTCCTCTCTCCCCTACCCTCCTCTCTCCTCTACCCTTCTCTCATATCTACCCTCCTCTCATATCTACCCTTCCCTCTTTTCTCCTTCTCAAATATCTCTCCCCTACCCTCCTCTCTCACCTATCTTGCTCTATGCCCTCCTTTCCCATCGCCCCTCCCTTTCTCTCTCCCCTCCCTTTCTCTCTCCCCTCCCTTTCTCTCTCCCCAACCCTCCTCTCTCCCTACCCTCTCTCTCCTCCTCCTCAAATCTCTCTCCCCACCCCTCCTCTCTTCTCATCTCTCTCTCTCTCATTCTCTCTCTCTTCGTGACTTATAGTGTTGAACCTGTTGATCTTGACTCAGCTCATAGACCTCTGTCATCTACACCCCTCCCTTCTCCTACTCTAACATAACACCAATATAATATATAATACATCATATATACTCTCATTCATTTACATAGAGACAGATACAATCAATCATTGACACACTGAATATACAACAGTCAGATGCATGACACCATCACAACTTAACTGACATTAGTGCCTGTCCCCAGATGGACAGTTAGACTACAGTAAAGTACATTTACAGGTGATCACATCATTGTCCTGCTTTGAGACACATTTTTACTGTCTGCTTCCAGTTGCATGTTATTTTACTAACCCTGCAAATTATTATATATCTTACAATATCAAATCATATCTCAGTAACTGTCACAAGTGTATATCAGTATAACAAAATCCTACCTGTGCTCCACAACAGGGTCATCAGTACCACTGCAGGTATCATATCTGTCTCTAACTGGGGCTCCACAGTCTGCTGTCATAAAGAGTGGACTGAAGAGTGGAAAATACTGCTAGGCTATATGACTTCTCTCTCATTACGTCCTAACGTCAATGATGCGAGATTAACTTCTTAGCAACTTATCTTGGATCTGTGGTTGAACACACGACAGCAAACTAACATGTTAAAAAAACTCCACAGGAAACTGCTGGCAGAGCAGCAACGTTACACATAGTGTCCTATAATATCACCTCTAACTTTCTACTGCTTGAGTTCACCTCTTATAGAATATTGGCTTAATGTTCCAGCACCTAAATATAAACAGTACCAGCACCCAAAATGAGTACTGATGAGGTCTCATGTTAGAGCAGGAGAAGGGGGGATGTGGTGTAGAAGCTAGAGGTCTGTTACCCAGGTCAACTCAACAGGCCTGATGCTATATGTCAGGGTCAGACTGGGCTGGGCCAAGAGAGGAACAGGTTACTGGTTATGATGACATCACTGGTGAGAAGTCAGTGATACAAATATATTCAGTTGATTTAAATGTTTGTCTCTCTCTCTCCTCCCCTGTCTCCCTCTACCAACCCAGTCTGTTAGTAAGAATTATCTCTCTCTCCTATCTCTCTCTCCCTCCTCCCCTGTCTCCTCCTCAGTCTGTCAGTGAGTAAGAATTATCTCTCTCTCCTTTCTCCCCTGTCTCCTCCTCAGTCTGTCAGTGAGTAAGAACTATCTCTCTCTCCTATCTCTCTCTCTCTCTCCCTTCTCCCCTGTCTCCTCCTCAGTCTGTCAGTGAGTAAGAACTATCTCTCCTATCTCTCTCCCTCTTCCCCTGTCTCCTCCTCAGTTTGTCAGTGTGTAAGAACTATCTCTCTCTCCCTCCTCCCTGTCTCCTCCTCAGTCTGTTAGTGAGTAAGATCTCTCTCTCCTATCTCTCTCTCTCTCTCCCTCCTCCCCTGTCTCCTCCTCAGTCTGTCAGTGAGTAAGAACTATCTCTCCTATCTCTCTCCCTCTTCCCCTGTCTCCTCCTCAGTTTGTCAGTGAGTAAGAACTATCTCTCTCCCATCCTTGTGGTTGATTAAAGACCCCCCCCATCCACAAAAGGGGACATATCTGCGTATGTTGTGGTCTTGTGAATTCTGTCTGAATTCTGGTAAACAGGATGCTCTTTTATCTCAGCATGTCTACAGATTCTCTTTTCTCCCTGTATTTGTTGGCTTGGAAATGTTGATACCGGAGACAGTTATCAGAAGAAACTGTGTAACCAAGCATTTATAGAGGCTGAGAAATGCATTATAATGAATTGGAGGGTTGGTTATCCTCCAACAATGTCACAATGGACGGCAGAAATGTCTCCTTATGAATCACTACATTTGATTTACTGGTCAACGTTCATGAGGTCAGGATGCCTTATGTGGAAAACTGTAGGACAAAAGGATTCTGTATAAAAAACATGACCACTTCCTGTTTTCAACAGCTGTTGGGTTGTTCAGTCCTGGTGGTCTGCTGTCCTGTGGGTTGTCACTCTGTCCTTGACCTAACACACCTGAAACCAATAATGAATGTTTCACTAAGATCCTAAAGCTGAGTGGGATGTGTTGGGTTGGGGTGGTGGAGGACGGGCCGACCCAGATACACCTTACAGTATGTACAAAAGTATGTGGACACCCCTTCAAATTAGTGGATTTGGCTATTTCAGCCACACCCCTTCCTGACCTGTGAAAAAAAATTGAGCACACCGCCATGCAATCTCCATAGACAAACAATGGCAGTACAAAGGCCTTACTGAAGAACTCAGTGACAATCAACACGTCACCATCATAGTAAGCTACCTTTCCAACATGTCTGTTGGTCTAATTTCTACTTCAGCACAAGAACTGTTCGTCTGGAGCTTCATGAAATGGGTTTCTACAGCAGAGCAGCAGCACACAAGCCTAAGGTCACCATGTGCAATGCCAAGCGTCTGCTGGAGTGGAAACACTTTCTATGGAGTGTTGAATCACGTTTCCCCATCTGGCAGTCCGTACCACAAACCTGGGTTTGGCAGATGCCAGGAGAACGCTACCTGCCCCAAAGCATAGTGCCAACTGTAAAGTTTGGTGGAGGAAGAATAATAGTTTGTTGAGATCGATGTGGAAGAACTTTACTGGCCCTCACAGAGCCCTGACCTAAACCCCATTGAATACCTTTAGGGATGAATTGAAATGCCGACTGCGAGCCAGGCCTAATCGCCCCACCTCACTAATGCTGTTGTGGCTGAATGGAAGCAAGTCCCCGCAGCAATGTCCCATCTTCTAGTGGAAAGTCTTCGCAGAACAGTGGAGGCTGTTATAGCAGCAAAGGTAGGGACCAACTCCATATTAATGCCCATGATTTTGGAATGAGATGTTAGATGAGCAGGTGTCCACATACTTTTGGTCATGTAGTGTACATTCCCCTTCCATGCAAATGTGTAACTCTCTTTGCAGATGAGATTAAATCACATTTTTTTTTTATTAAATCATTTTTTAAATCATTAATTTCAGAGGTCAGGGTCAAGCTGAGCTGGACCAAGAGTGGAAAAGGTTACTGGTTATGATGACATCACTGGTGAGAAGTCAGTAAAGACAAGATATTCAGTTGGCAGCATGTTAGTCTGTCAGCCCTATCTCTGTTGACATCTCACTTTCTCTCCACGCCTTCTCTCTCTCTCTGTTCCTCTCTCTCTCTTCCTGACAGATAGCATCAGACCTGTTGCCTTGGTAACAGACCTCTATCATCTACACCCCCCTTCTCCTACTCTAACATCAGACCAATATAATATATAATATGTCAAGTATTAGTAGTTCCATAAAACACTACTTGTTATTGGGGTTTAGAATGGTTTGTATGGACACATGAATTTCTCCATGTGGGATAATAAAGTTGACTAATATTGAACTGCTGTAATCACTGTAGATTTATACTCTACCTACCTGGTGGACTGACACTTTGAGCCTGGAGATCTGAGGAGAAAGAGAGAGACAGAGGAGAAAGGGAGAGAGAGACAGAGAGATAGAGAGAAAGGGAGGAGTCAGAGGAAGAGAGAGGAAGAGGTTAAATCAACATAACATGACCTTTCATGATATGATGGGGATGACAGTGGTATGGTGCAACAACACCCATGTGTAAACACATTCCCCATCTCTCCTCCACCCTCCTCTCTCCCCTACCCTCTTCTCTCCTCTGAAAATCTCTCTATCCCCTCCCTCCCATCATCTATACTCTACCCTTCTCTTTCCTATCCTCCACTCTCCCCTTCTCTCCTTTCTCCCCTCCTCTACTCTCTGCCCTACCCTCTATCCCCTACCCTCCTCTCTCCTCTACCCTACTCTCATATCTACCCTCCTCTCTCCTCTACCCTTCCCTCTTTTCTCCTCCTCAAATCTCTCTCTCCACCCCTCCTCTCTTCTCTTCTCATCTCTCTCTCTCTCTCTCTCTCTCTCTCTCTCTCATTCTCTCTCTCTTCGTGACGTATAGTGTAGTCTTAGCATAGTATAGTGTAGTCTTAGCAACTTATCTTGGATCAGTGGTTGAACACACTACAGCAAACTGAAAAAGTCCACAGGAAACTGCTGACAGAGCAGCAACATTTCACATAGTGTCCTACAATATCACCTCTAACTTTCTACTGCTTGAGTTCACCTCTTATAGAATATTGGCTTAATGTTCCAGCACCTAAATATAAACAGTACCAGCACCCAAAATTAGTACTGACGAGGTCTCATGTTAGAGCAGGAGAAGGGGGGATGTGGTGTAGAAGCTAGAGGTCTGTTACCCAAGTCAACTCAACAGGCCTGATGCTATATGTCAGGGTCAGGCTGAACTGGGCCAAGAGAGGAACAGGTTACTGGTTATGATGACATCACTGGTGAGAAGTCAGTGATACAAATATATTCAGTTGGTCGAAATGTCAGTCTTTCTCTCCCTCCTCCCCTGTCTCCTTCTACCAATTCAGTCTGTCAATAAGTCCTATCTCTCTCATCTCTCTCTCTCCTCCCGTCTCCTTCTACCAACCCAGTCTGTCAATAAGTCCTATCTCTCTCTCTCATCTCTCTCTCCCTCCTCCCCTGTCGCCTTCTACCAACTCAGTCTGTCAATAAGTCCTATCTCTCTCATCTCTCTCTCCTCCCCTGTCTCCTTCTACCAACTCAGTCTGTCAATAAGTCCTATCTCTCTCTCTCTCTCATCTCTCTCTCCTCCCCTGTCTCCTTATACCAACTCAGTCTGTCAATAAGTCCTATCTCTCTCTCTCATCTCTCTCTCCTCCCCTGTCTCCTTCTACCAACTCAGTCTGTCAATAAGTCCTATCTCTCTCATCTCTCTCTCCTCCCCTGTCTCCTTCTACCAACTCAGTCTGTCAATAAGTCCTATCTCTCTCTCTCATCTCTCTCTCCTCCCCTGTCTCCTTCTACCAACTCAGTCTGTCAATAAGTCCTATCTCTCTCTCTCATCTCTCTCTCCTCTCCTGTCTCCTTCTACCAACTCAGTCTGTCAATAAGTCCTATCTCTCTCTCATCTCTCTCTCCCTCCTCCCGTCTCCTTCTACCAACTCAGTCTGTCAATAAGTCCTATCTCTCTCTCTCTCTCCTCCCCCGTCTCCTTCTACCAACTCAGTCTGTCAATAAGTCCTATCTCTCTCTCTCTCATCTCTCCCTCCTCCTGTCTCCTTCTACCAACCCAGTCTGTCAATAAGTCCTATCTCTCTCTCATCTCTCCCTCCTCCCGTCTCCTTCTACCAACCCAGTCTGTCAGTAAGAACTAAACTCAGCAAATAAAGAAACGTCCTCACTGTCAACTGCGTTAATTTTCAGCAAACTTTAACATGTGTAAATATTTGTTTGAACATAACAAGATTCAACAACTGAGACATAAACTGAACAAGTTCCACAGACATGTGACTAACAGAAATGTAATATGTGTCCCTGAACAAAGGGGGAGGGGGTCAAAATTAAAAGTAACAGGCAGTATCAGGTGTGGCCACCAGCTGCATTAAGTACTGCAGTGCATTTCTTCATGAACTGCACCAGATTTACCAGTTATTGCTGTGGGATGTTACCCCACTCTTCCACCAAGGCACCTGCAAGTTCCCAGACATTTCTGGGGGGAATGGCCCTAGCCCTCACCCTCCTATCCAACAGGTCCCAGACGTGCTCAATGGGACTGAGATCCTGGCTCTTCGCTGGCCTTGGCAAAACACTGGTATTCCTGTCTTGCAGGAAATCATGCACAGAACGAGCAGTATGGCTGGTGGCATTGTCAGCTTGTTGTTGTTGTCATGGTTGTTCCTGTTGGGTAGCAACTTCATCAGCTTGTTGTTGTTGTTGTCATGGTTGTCCTGTTGGGTAGCAACTTCACCAGCTTGTTGTTGTTGTCATGGTTGTTTCTGTTGGGTAGCAACTTCCCCAGCTTGTTGTTGTTGTTGTTGCCATGGTTGTTCCTGTAGGGTAGCAACTTCCCCAGCTTGTTGTTGTTGTTGTTGTTGTCATGGTTGTTCCTGTTGGGTAGCAACTTCACCAGCTTGTTCTGAAGCATCTTGTGTGATGTTGGTCTTGAGGGGAGAGGGTGAGAGAAGATGGATTCTATTCATATGCTGTCCAGCTTCTGAAGAACGTGTGGTGCTAGAATGGAGAGGAGATCAGTAAACAACAGAACGTATGGTGCTAGAATGGAGAGGAGATCAGTAAACAACAGAACGTATGGTGCTAGAATGGAGAAGAGATCAGTAAACGACAGAACGTATGGTGCTAGAATGGAGAGGAGATCAGTAACCAACAGAACGTATGGTGCTAGAATGGAGAGGAGATCAGTAAACAACACAATGTATGGTGCTAGAATGGAGAGGAGGTCAATAAACAATATATTTAGATTCTCTTCACAACTAGACAGTTACAGTACATTTGACCTTAAAGTAAAATCCTAATTGTATATGTACTTACCTATATAGACACACTTCCCAGGTTTGACAGAAAAAACTTCCTACAAAGACTATTTTCCTGACTGTCTCTACTGATGGCCCCTAACAGCAGAATAAAATAAGTGTGATATTTAATGACCCTATGACCTTAGGCCCACAGGACCAAGGCCCAAAGCCAAAATTGGGACAAAAGCCACAGCCCTGGCCTGGTACTTCCATATGCATACAGGGCTATACACATGAGATAGTATGCCTGCAAAGAGGCACTCTGATTGGGATCCAGAGAATGGCTTACTCCCTTAAACAGTTAGCACTGAAACAGAGTAGGTTGCTAGTTGACGATGTGTTGTAAATTGTTTCAATGCTGCCGTCTACAGATCTTCTAATGTATTGTAACACCACATGTACCAATACAGTAGAATAGACAGGGACACTGTGTAATGATACAATGACCCTCCATCCAATGTTCTGCTGCTGTTGTGCAACATTGTGACGCCACTGACATGTTTACAGGTTGCCATGCCGACGAAAGAGAAGGTGTTTTCATTCTGTAACAAGGCCTTCACTTCAGTCTGGATGGCTGCTTGACTGCAGACAGGTTACACAGTATCAGTGGAGGTGTTAGGGAGAGTAGTGGGTGAAACCATTCACCTCAGGAAAAGGGGTGATATAAATAACGTTTCCTTTCATTATGTGTTACTGAATTCATTAAGATATTTGCTGCCATTGTAGTAATGTTGATAATACGAGAGGTCTTCGGACTTACCATTTTTGTATAATTTCCTTTGAAAGAACAACTAGTGTGTTTTGAGTGCTTCTCCCCTATTTGGGAAGTTGGTCTGCCCGCTCCTCAGTCTGACAGATATTCTGAGAGCAGGTTCAAGTCCTCTTCCTCTGGACATAAACACTGGTTCAAACTGTATAACACAATAGTGGTTTTGGAAAACTGGTTCATATATCCTAAAGTCAATAGCGAATGTGGCTCTGTAGATATTTATTTAGCCGTTCATGAATTGAAGACCTATTTCAGCCAGTTAACCAAGTTGTTGCTGTCTTAGCTAGCCGTGTTAATGACGAGCTAACGAGCACCGTTGGTCTCTGCACTACAATGTCCCGCTAGTTATTACCAGCAGGTGATTTACTAGCAGGGGACTTATTGAAATATTAAGTGAATGTTTATTTTCTTACTACCTTAAAAGGTTTATATAAAAGGGTTGTACTTGTGCTCTGTATTTATGGATTAATATCACTTCACATTGAGGGTTTGTATCAATAACGTTACTGTTGTTCCTATCTAACAGATATCTTGTGTCCTACCTAACCATGTATCACTACTGTTGTTCCTCTCTATCAGATATCTTGTGTCCTACCTAACCATGTATCATTACTGTTGTTCCTATCTAACAGATATCTTGTGTCCTACCTAACCATGTATCACTACTGTTGCTAGGTGTCTGTACTATATAAACACTGCTAATCCAACAATAGTGCTAGGTGTCTGTACTATATAAACACTGCTAATCCAACAATAGTGCTAGGTGTCTGTACTATATAAACACTGCTAATACAACAATAGTGCTAGGTGTCTGTACTATATAAACACTGCTAATCCAACAATAGTGCTAGGTGTCTGTACTATATAAACACTGCTAATACAACAATAGGAACGAAACCCTGAAATAAAATGAGAAATTCTGAAACCTGTTTCTTCGCCAGTTTCTCTGTTTCAATAATAGTAATACTATTATCCTACTGAACAGTACAGCTTGGGTTGGTCTACTATTATCCTACTGAACAGTACAGCTTGGGTTGGTCTACTATTATCCTAATGAACAGTACAGCTTGGGTTGGTCTACTATTATCCTACTGAACAGTACAGCTTGGATTGGTCTACTATTATCCTAATGAACAGTACAGCTTGGGTTGGTCTACTATTATCCTACTGAACAGTACAGTTTGGGTTGGTCTACTATTATCCTACTGAACAGTACAACTTGGGTTGGTCTACTATTATCCTACTGAACAGTACAGGTTGGGTTGGTCTACTATTATCCTACTGAACAGTACAGCTTGGGTTGGTCTACTATTATCCTACTGAACAGTACAGTTTGGGTTGGTCTACTATTATCCTAATGAACAGTACAGCTTGGGTTGGTCTACTATTATCCTACTGAACAGTACAGCTTGGGTTGGTCTACTATTATCCTACTGAACAGTACAGCTTGGGTTGGTCTACTATTATCCTAATGAACAGTACAGCTTGGGTTGGTCTACTATTATCCTACTGAACAGTACAGCTTGGGTTGGTCTACTATTATCCTAATGAACAGTACAGCTTGGGTTGGTCTACTATTATCCTACTGAACAGTACAGTTTGGGTTGGTCTACTATTATCCTACTGAACAGTACAACTTGGGTTGGTCTACTATTATCCTACTGAACAGTACAGGTTGGGTTGGTCTACTATTATCCTACTGAACAGTACAGCTTGGGTTGGTCTACTATTATCCTACTGAACAGTACAGTTTGGGTTGGTCTACTATTATCCTACTGAACAGTACAGCTTGGGTTGGTCTACTATTATCCTACTGAACAGTACAGTTTGGGTTGGTCTACTATTATCCTACTGAACAGTACAGCTTGGGTTGGTCTACTATTATCCTACTGAACAGTACAGTTTGGGTTGATCTACTATTATCCTACTGAACAGTACAGCTTGGGTTGGTCTACTATTATCCTACTGAACAGTACAACTTGGGTTGGTCTACTATTATCCTACTGAACAGTACAGCTTGGGTTGGTCTACTATTATCCTACTGAACAGTACAGCTTGGGTTGGTCTACTATTATCCTACTGAACAGTACAGCTTGGGTTGGTCTACTATTATCCTACTGAACAGTACAGCTTGGGTCGGTCTACTATTATTCTACTGAACAGTACAGCTTGGGTTGGTCTACTATTATTCTACTGAACAGTACCACTTGGGTTGGCCTACTATTATCCTACTGAACAGTACAGCTTTGGTTGGTCTGCCTGTGACCAATATGTGAATAATCATTTTCGGTCATTCAGAGTGAGAACTAATTACTGAAAAATCTATGTGATTTTCTTGAATTTTTTAGGTTCCATCTCTCACAGTTGAAGTGTACCTATGATAAAAAATTACAGACCTCTACATGCTTTGTAAGTAGGAAAACCTGCAAAATCGGCAGTGTTTCAAATACTTGTTCTCCCCACTGTATGTACTACTGACAACATCATAACAATAATCTACATCATAAGGTAAACAACAACAAAACAAACAACAACAACCAACCAAAATGACTTGAGAAAAAGATGACCCCTTTATTAAAAAATGGTTCAAAATACAAAGAATGAACAATAATACCTGGACTAATAATGGAAACACTTCAAGATAAAGAATCTAAGAGTCACTAAATAAGATAAAGAATCTAAGAGACACTAAATAAGATAAAGAATCTAAGAGACACTAAATAAGATAAAGAATCTAAGAGACACTAAATAAGATAAAGAATCTAAGAGACACTAAATAAGATAAAGAATCTAAGAGACACTAAATAAGATAAAGAATCTAAGAGACACTAAATAAGATAAAGAATCTAAGAGACACTAAATAAGATAAAGAATCTAAGAGACACTAAATAAGATAAAGAATCTAAGACACTAAATAAGATAAAGAATCTAAGAGACACTAAATAAGATAAAGAATCTAAGAGACACTAAATAAGATAAAGAATCTAAGAGACACTAAATAAGATAAAGAATCTAAGAGACACTAAATAAGATGAAGAATCTAAGAGACACTAAATAAGATAAAGAATCTAAGAGACACTAAATAAGAAAACAGACGTAATTGAGCTACTCTCTTAAAATAATTAAAAACGATTGTTACCAAAATCACATGTTACCGAATTCCCATGTTAACAAAACAACATTTTCCCCCAAACCCCATGTTCCCCAAAAACCCATGTTCCCCAAAACCCCATGTTACCCAAAATCCAATTTTCCCAAAACCACATGTTACCCCAAACCCCATGTTACCGAAACCCCATGTTACCGAAACCCCATGATACCCCAAACTCCATATTAACAAAACCCCATGTTACCCCAAACCCCATGTTGCCCATAACCCCCATGTTACCCCAAACCCCATGTTACCCAAAACCCATGTTACCCAAAACCCCATGTTACCCAAACCTCATGTTATCCAAAACCCCATGTTACCAAAACCCCAATCTAAGAGACACTAAATAAGATAAAGAATCTAAGAGACACTAAATAAGATAAAGAATCTAAGAGACACTAAATAAGATAAAGAATCTAAGAGACACTAAATAAGATAAAGAATCTAAGAGACACTAAATAAGATAAAGAATCTAAGAGACACTAAATAAGATAAAGAATCTAAGAGACACTAAATAAGATAAAGAATCTAAGAGACACTAAATAAGATAAAGAATCTAAGAGACACTAAATAAGATAAAGAATCTAAGAGACACTAAATAAGATAAAGAATCTAAGAGACACTAAATAAGATGAAGAATCTAAGAGACACTAAATAAGATAAAGAATCTAAGAGACACTAAATAAGATAAAGACATGAAGACAAAAGCAGAAAAGCATTTCTTTTATCAATCAATTTCAGTCACTAAATAACTGAATAATGGTGGTTGCAGTCACTCCTTTTAGATTTCTTCCAAGGTTCTAGAAAGATAAACTAATTCTGAACTTGTTATTAAAATTAGAACCACTTCAGGTTTGTCACCACATTTTAAACACCAGTCCACTGCTGACCATCGATTTAAAACACAAAACTGACCTAAGATCAGCATGTAGGGTCATCTTCATTCTACTCCTACTCCGTCCCCTGGGCTGCTCTCTCCTCTCACGGTCCAGCTTCAGCTCTGGAGCTCAGAGAGACCATCTCCATGGCATTGACATAAAGATCCATGCTGCTCACCCTGTTCACTCTCTTCTGCCTCCTGGTGGGCTAGGGAGACACAGCACCAACAGTCAGACATTTACTCTCTAGTATCTCCACCCTCTCCCTCTAGTTTAAATGACTTGTAACGTCTGAGTAAATGTATTTACCTTGTAGTACAGGTAGGAGGTGGTGATGGATGTCAGTAGGATCAGCAGCACTACAACGTGTCTGATGATGAAGGCTGGCAGAGGAGAGGCTGCAAACAGAAACACCTTTGATGAGGGGACTGATCATCATCACATAGATCTGTGGGAAATCTGTCAATGACAAAGTTATAAGTCTGGTTCGTGTTCAGTTACCTGTGATGGTGAGGGAGAGGAGCTCACTCTCAGAGGAGAAGTTATGAGAGAAAACATAATTCTCATAAACACAGCTGTAGTTCCCGTGGTGGGAGTCATCTGCAGCAGGGAAGAGGAAGGCAGCAGAGTGATTGACAGCTGGCTGGGTCTGGGTTCTGTTGGAGCCGGTGAACGTGAGGAGGAAGGGGCCTCCTGGGTACTGTGGCTGAGTGGAGCAGGTGATGGTGAAGTTGTAGCCCCTGAACATCTCGGGCCCCTGGTGGCCCCTGGAGACCCCTCCCATTGGGTCAGTCAGGAAGATATCAGGCTGGACAAGGAGATCTGTAACAATAAAAGAGAACAAGACAAACCTCTTCAACTAGTTTCCTATAGATATGACAATAACATCAGCATGTAACAGTGCCAGCCACCCTCCCTCACAGGGCAACATGAGTAGTGGGCCTACAGTCACTGAGACAACATATGTTGATATCAGGCTGAAGCAGGACATCTGGAACAAGAGGAGAGAAAAAGAAAACGTAGCTCCTCAACTACTTTCCTCATTTAGATGTGACAATAACATGACATGTGACAGTGGTAGTGAGTAGAGACGTTCACTGAGATAACACTCAAATACAAAAGCATTCTGGGATATTTAAGTTGCATTTGATTCCTACTTGACTGAGTGATCTATTTAGTAAAGCAGACTGACAAGTTAAACAGTCATCATGAGAGGTGCAGAGGAAGTTGTATGAATGAAGGAAATCAGTTGAATATAATTAGAATATGTTGTTATGACCTGAGCAGATCACTGTGAGTCCAGGAGGGAGATAATATGATCTTCCACATTCCCTCAGTGCAGATTCATCCCCTTCACAGAAAACTCCAAACCCTACAGTGGTGTTTCTAGGTAGTGCTGAAACAGCGGAGCCACAACCCAGCTGTCTACACACTACTGCAGATAAAAACATCCTGGTCCTGCCCCAGTCTGAAGCTCCCACACTGCTCCACTCTCCCTGGTCGTACCACTCCACTCCACCAGCACAGCGACTGCCTCCTCCCACCAGCTTCACATCATCAGGCTCTGAGAAAAGAAAAGAGAGAGACAGTAATCTTACTATTTTCTCACTAAAACACAACTATATTGTCTCTCATATTCTTCACTCCTGGTGAGAAACAATGTTGATTGAGTGACAAACTGTTTCTTACCTGAGCAGGTGAGTCCAACAGCATTACCAGGTAGGCAGGTGTTGTGTTTTCTGTCTGAGGTGTCACAGTCCAGGAGAAGGGACTCTTTGCCTTTACACTGGAACTCTTTATCCCAGGTCTGACCCCCATAGAGCCCCCCCTGTAGAGCTGCAGGAGCCCCACAGCCAACATCCCTACAGACTACCTCTGCATCCTGCCGGTCAAAGCCAGCTTCACACACTGAGGCCCAGGACTGATTGGACTTCACCTCCACTCTTCCAGAGCAGAGACCAGGTCCATCCACAAGCCGCACAGACTCTGGAGAAAAAGAGTTGGTTGAACATTCAATCAGTTTTGTTGATGACACTGTCAAGGACTCAACACAAATATGTTGGATAAAAGATAGTAGTTTGCTATGTTTGATACTGTAAGAGGTAGAAATGGGTTCTTAGTCACTCAGGATCAGGTTGGGAATAATGCAGGCAGGAGACAGGAATAAGTTCACTTCACTTTATAGAAAATAAACAGCTGGACATCCATCAGGCAGCTTCACTTCAGTAACATCTGAACTACAATGATCTGCCCATGAACATCTCCCATAAACCAATATGACAAACACAAATATAATGTTTAAATACATCTGACATCTCTCCCTCTATTTAAATGAAATAAAAACACATAAAACATGATACATGGTAATATTGTATAATGTATAAATAAATCTCTCAATATGACCAGTCTCTTACCTGAACAGGTCACATGATGATAATATTTACCATAACAGAAACCAGGTCCTTCTATGATGCCACACTGTCTAATAGAAGACTCATTTCTCCTACAACCATATAGTGTTACTCCTCTTCTTCCATCTTCAATCAGAGGTCCTCTAGATACAGATACAGGATTCCCACAATCCAGCTCTCTACACACAACCTTAGTCTCTCTCATCATGCTCCACCACCTAGGACATAGACTCAACCTCTCTCCTCTGTAAAAGACTTCCACTATCCCAGAACAGGAAGTGGTCCCATCCACCAGTCTGACAGAGAGTTCAGCTGTAAACAGCAGAGAGGAAAACACAGTGGTGAGGACAGATGATGACAGTGATTCTGTTATTCTAACAGCAGTGATGCTTTGTGGTTGACAAGTATTAGTAGTTCCATAAAACACTACTTGTTATTGGGGTTTAGAATGGTTTGTATGGACACATGAATTTCTCCATGTGGGATAATAAAGTTGACTAATATTGAACTGCTATAATCACTGTATATTTATACTCTACCTACCTGGTGGACTGACACTTTGAGCCTGGAGATCTGAGGAGAAAGAGAGAGACAGAGGAGAAAGAGACAGAGGAGAAAGAGAGGTTAAATGAACATCAACATGACCTTTCATGATGTGATGGGGAAGACAGGTTTATCATGAGGTTTCACACGTGTTTGGTTACATCGTGCCAATGTTCTTCTTAGTGATAAAACAGCAAACATTAAGAGTGTTTACTCAGACCCACATATATAATAACTATACTATATTCATTTGCTTTTAGTACTAACACATGAATCATATCATGTTTGCAGGTCATGTGTTGTTTTGAGCCCCCCCTCTCCTCTCCTCCCCTCTTCTCCCCCTTCCCATCTCATCTTCTCCCCCTCTCCTCTCTCCTCTTCTCCCCCTCTCCTCTCTCCTCTACTCTCCTTCCCCATCTTCTCCTCCCCTCTTCTCCCCTTCCCATCTCATCTTCTCCCCCTCTCCTCTCCTCCCCTCTTCTCCCCCTTCCCATCCCATCTTCTCCCCCTCTCCTCTCCTCTCCTCCCCTCTTCTCCCCCTTCCCATCTCATCTTCTCCCCCTCTCCTCTCCTCTCTCCTCTTCTCCCCCTCTCCTTCCCCCTACCCTCCTACCTTATTATTATCTATCCTGATGTCTAGTCACTTTACCCTGCCTTCATGTACATATCTACCTCAAATACCTTATTATTATCTATCCTGATGTCTAGTCACTTTACCCTGCCTTCATGTACATATCTACCTCAAATACCTTATTATTATCTATCCTGATGTCTAGTCACTTCACCCTGCCTTCATGTACATATCTACCTCAAATACCTTATTATTATCTATCCTGATGTCTAGTCACTTTACCCTGCCTTCATGTACATATTGGTGCATTAGGAAAGTATTCAGACCCCTTGTCTTTTCTAATTTTGTTACTTTATAGCCTTATTCTAATATTAATTTAAAAACAATCATCATCAATCTACACACAATACCCCATAATTACATCACAACACCCCATAATGACATCACAATACCCCATAATGACATCACAATACCCCATAATGACACAGAAAAAACAGGTATTTAGAAATGCTTGCTAATTTATTAGAAGTAAAAAACAGAAAAACCCTATTGTTCAAAAGTTTGGTGTCACTTAGAAATGTCCTTGTTTTTGAAAGAAAAGCACATTTGTTGTCCATTAAAATAACATCAAATTGATCAGAAATATAGTGTAGACATTGTTAATGTTGTAAATGACTATTGTAGCTGGAAACAACAGATTTTTTATGGAATATCTATACAGGTGTTCAGAGGCACATTATCAGCAACCATCACTCCTGTGTTCCAATGGCACATTGTGTTAGCTAATCCAAGTTTATCATTTTAAAAGGATAATTGATCATTAGTAAATACTTTTGCAATTATGTTATCATAGCTGAACACTGTTGTCCTGATTAAAGAAGCAATAAAACTGTCCTTGTTTAGACTAGTTGAGTGTCTGGAGCATCAGCATTTGTGCGTTCGATTACAGGCTCAAAATGGCAAGAAACAAAGAACTTTATACCCCATAGTGACATCACAATACCCCATAATGACATCACTAAACCCCATAATGACATCACTATACCCCATAATGACCTCACTATACTCCATACTAACATCACTATACCCCATAATGACCTCACTATACTCCATACTAACATCACTATACCCCATAATGACATCACAATACCCCATAATGACATCACAATGCCCCATAATGACATCACTATACCCCATAATGACCTCACTATACTCCATACTAACATCACTAAACCCCACAATGACATCACTATACCCCATAATGACCTCACTATACTCCATACTAACATCACTATACTCCATACTAACATCACTATACCCCATAATGACATCACTATACCCCATAATGACATCACTATACCCCATAATGACCTCACTATACTCCATACTAACATCACTAAACCCCACAATGACATCACTATAACCCCATAATGACCTCACTATACTCCATACTAACATCACTATACTCCATACTAACATCACTATGCCCCATAATGACATCACTATACTCCATACTAACATCACTATACTCCATACTAAACATACATCAAATACCTTATTATTATCTATCCTGATGTCTAGTCACTTTACCCTGCCTTCATGTACATATCTACGTCAAATACCTTATTATTATCTATCCTGATGTCTAGTCACTTCACCCTGCCTTCATGTACATATCTACCTCAAATACCTTATTATTATCTATCCTGATGTCTAGTCACTTTACCCTGCCTTCATGTACATATCTACCTCAAATACCTTATTATTATCTATCCTGATGTCTAGTCACTTTACCCTGCCTTCATGTACATATCTACCTCAAATACCTTATTATTATCTATCCTGATGTCTAGTCACTTCACCCTGCCTTCATGTACATATCTACCTCAAATACCTTATTATTATCTATCCTGATGTCTAGTCACTTCACCCTGCCTTCATGTACATATCTACCTCAAATACCTTATTATTATCTATCCTGATGTCTAGTCACTTTACCCTGCCTTCATGTACATATCTACCTCAAATACCTTATTATTATCTATCCTGATGTCTAGTCACTTCACCCTGCCTTCATGTACATATCTACCTCAAATACCTTATTATTATCTATCCTGATGTCTAGTCACTTTACCCTGCCTTCATGTACATATCTACCTCAAATACCTTATTATTATCTATCCTGATGTCTAGTCACTTCACCCTGCCTTCATGTACATATCTACCTCAAATACCTTATTATTATCTATCCTGATGTCTAGCAAAACACCAGTCTCAACGTAAACAGTGAAGAGGTGACTCCGGGATGCTGGCCTTCTAGGCAGAGTTCCTCTGTCCAGTGTCTGTGTTCTTAATCTTTTATTGGCCAGTCTGAGATATGGCTTTTTCTTTGTAACTCTGGCCTTCAAGAATCTTCCTAGAGCTGGTCGACCGGCCAAACTGAGTAATCGGGGGAGAAGGGCCTTGGTCAAGGAGGTGACCAAGAACCCGGTGGTCACCCTGACAGAGCTCCAGTGTTCCTCTGTGGAGATGAGAGAACCTTCCAGAAGGACAACAATCTCTGCAGAACTCCACAAATCAGGCCGTTATGGTAGAATGGCCAGACGGAAGCCACTCCTCAGTAAAAGGAACATGACAGCCCGCTGGGAGTTTGCCAAAAGGTGCCACAAGGCACCTAAAGACTCTCAGACCATCAGAAACAAGATCCTCTGGTCTGAAGTAACCAAGATTCTTTGGCCTGAATGATAAGCGTCACATCTGGAGGAAGCCTGGCATGAATAATGGAATATATTTCAGCAGCTTTTTTTTGCAAACATTTCTAAAAAACGGTTTTTGGTTTGCTATTATGGAGTATAGTGATGTTAGTATGGAGTATAGTGATGTTAGTATGGAGTATAGTGATGTCATTATGGGGTATAGTGATGTTAGTATGGAGTATAGTGATGTTAGTATGGAGTATAGTGAGGTCATTGTGGGGTATAGTGATGTCATTGTGGGGTTAGTGATGTTAGTATGGAGTATAGTGAGGTCATTATGGGGTATAGTGATGTCATTATGGGGTATAGTGAGGTCATTATGGGGTATAGTGATGTTAGTATGGGGTATAGTGATGTTAGTATGGAGTATAGTGATGTTAGTGTGGAGTATAGTGAGGTCATTATGGGGTATAGTGATGTTAGTATGGAGTATAGTGAGGTCATTATGGGGTATAGTGATGTTAGTATGGAGTATAGTGATGTCATTATGGGGTATACTGATGTCATTATGGGGTATAGTGATGTCATTATGGGGAATAGTGATGTTAGTATGGAGTATAGTGAGGTCATTATGGGGTATACTGATGTCATTATGGGGTATAGTGATGTCATTATGGGGTATAGTGATGTTAGTATGGAGTATAGTGAGGTCATTATGGGGTATAGTGATGTTCGTATGGAGTATAGTGAGGTCATTATGGGGTATAGTGATGTTAGTATGGAGTATAGTGAGGTCATTATGGGGTATAGTGATGTCATTATGGGGTATAGTGATGTCATTATGGGGTATAGTGATGTTAGTATGGAGTATAGTGAGGTCATTATGGGGTATAGTGATGTCATTATGGGGTATAGTGATGTTAGTATGGAGTATAGTGAGGTCAGTATGGGGTATAGTGATGTCATTATGGGGTATAGTGATGTTAGTATGGAGTATAGTGAGGTCATTATGGGGTATAGTGATGTTAGTATGGGGTATTGTGATGGCATTATGGGGTATTGTGATGTCATTATGGGGTATAGTGATGTTAGTATGGAGTATAGTGAGGTCATTATGGGGTATAGTGATGTCATTATGGGGTATTGTGATGTCATTATAGGGCATTGTGATGTCATTATGGGGTATTGTAATGTCATTACGGGGTATAGTGATGTCATTATGGGGTATAGTGATGTCATTATGGGGTATAGTGATGTTAGTATGGAGTATAGTGAGGTCATTATGGGGTATAGTGATGTTAGTATGGGGTATTGTGATGTCATTATGGGGGCATTGTGATGTCATTATGGGGTATTGTGATGTCATTATGGGGTATAGTGATGTTAGTATGGAGTATAGTGAGGTCAATATGGGGTATAGTGATGTTAGTATGGAGTATAGTGAGGTCATTATGGGGTATAGTGATGTCATTATGGGGTATTGTGATGTCATTATGGGGCATTGTGATGTCATTATGGGGTATTGTGATGTCATTATGGGGTATTGTGATGTCATTATGGGGTATAGTGATGTCATTATGGGGTATAGTGATGTCATTATGGGGTTTAGTGATGTCATTATGGGGTATAGTGATGTCATTATGGGGTTTAGTGATGTCATTATGGGGTATAGTGATGTCATTATGGGGTATAGTGATGTAATTATGGAGTATAGTGAGGTCATTATGGGGTATAGTGATGTCATTATGGGGTTTAGTGATGTCATTATGGGGTATTGTGATGTCATTATGGGGTATAGTGATGTCATTGTGGGGTATAGTGATGTCATTATGGGTATTGTGATGTCATTATGGGGTATTGTTATGTCATTATGGGGTATAGTGATGTCATTATGGGGTATAGTGATGTCATTGTGGGGTTTAGTGATGTCATTATGGGGTATAGTGATGTCATTATGGGGTATAGTGATGTCATTATGGGGTATTGTGATGTCATTATGGGTTATAGTGATGTCATTATGGGGTGTAGTGATGTCATTATGGGTATTGTGATGTCATTATGGGGCATTGTGATGTCATTATGGGGTATTGTGATGTCATTATGGGGTAGAGTGATGTCATTATGGGGCATTGTGATGTCATTATGGGGCATTGTGATGTCATTATGGGGTATAGTGATGTTAGTATGGAGTATAGTGAGGTCATTATGGGGTATAGTGATGTCATTATGGGGTATTGTGATGTTATTATGGGGTATAGTGATGTCATTATGGGGTATAGTGATGTCATTATGGGGTATTGTGATGTCATCATGTGGTTTAGTGATGTCATTATGGGGTATTGTGATGTCATTATGGGGTATAGTGATGTCATTATGGGGTATAGTGATGTCATTATGGGGTATAGTGATGTCATTATGGGGCATTGTGATGTCATTATGGGGCATTGTGATGTCATTATGGGGTATAGTGATGTTAGTATGGAGTATAGTGAGGTCATTATGGGGTATAGTGATGTCATTATGGGGTTTAGTGATGTCATTATGGGGTATTGTGATGTCATTATGGTGTATAGTGATGTCATTGTGGGGTATAGTGATGTCATTATGGGGTATTGTGATGTCATTATGGGGTATAGTGATGTCATTGTGGGGTTTAGAGATGTCATTATGGGGTATAGTGATGTCATTATGGGGTATAGTGATGTCATTATGGGGTATATGATGTCATTATGGGGTATAGTGATGTCATTGTGGGGTTTAGAGATGTCATTATGGGGTATAGTGATGTCGTTATGGGGTATAGTGATGTCATTATGGGGTATAGTGATGTCATTATGGGGTATAGTGATGTCATTATGGGGTATAGTGATGTCATTTGGGGTATTGTGATGTCATTATGTGGTTTAGTGATGTCATTATGGGGTATTGTGATTTCATTATGGGGTATAGTGATGTCATTGTGGGGTATAGTGAATGTCATAATGGGGTATTGTGATGTCATTATGGGGTATAGTGATGTCATTATGGGGGTATAGTGATTGTCATTATGGGGTATTGTGATGTCCATTATGGGGTATAGTGATGTCATTATGGGGTATAGTGATCTCATTGTGGGGTTTAGAGATGTCATTATGGGGTATAGTGATGTTCATTATGGGGTATAGTGATGTCATTATGGGGTATTTGTGAATGTCATTATGGGGTATAGTGATGTCATTATGGGGTATAGTGATCTCATTGTGGGGTTTAGAGATGTCATTATGGGGTATAGTGATGTCGTTATGGGGTATAGTGATGTCATTATGGGGTATAGTGATGTTAGTATGGAGTATAGTGAGGTCATTATGGGGTATAGTGATGTTAGTATGGGGTATTGTGATGTCATTAGGGGCATTGTGATGTCATTATGGGGTATTGTGATGTCATTATGGGGTATAGTGATGTTAGTATGGAGTATAGTGAGGTCATTATTGGGTATAGTGATGTTAGTATGGAGCATAGTGAGGTCATTATGGGGTATAGTGATGTCATTATGGGGTATTGTGATGTCATTATGGGGCATTGTGATGTCATTATGGGGTATTGTGATGTCATTATGGGGTATTGTGATGTCATTATGGGGTATAGTGATGTCATTATGGGGTATAGTGATGTCATTATGGGGTTTAGTGATGTCATTATGGGGTATAGTGATGTCATTATGGGGTTTAGTGATGTCATTATGGGGTATAGTGATGTCATTATGGGGTATAGTGATGTTAGTATGGAGTATAGTGAGGTCATTATGGGGTATAGTGATGTCATTATGGGGTTTAGTGATGTCATTATGGGGTATTGTGATGTCATTATGGGTATTGTGATGTCATTATGTGGTTTAGTGATGTCATTATGGGGTATTGTGATTTCATTATGGGGTATAGTGATGTCATTGTGGGGTATAGTGATGTCATAATGGGGTATTGTGATGTCATTATGGGGTATAGTGATGTCATTATGGGTATAGTGATGTCATTATGGGGTATTGTGATGTCATTATGGGGTATAGTGATGTCATTATGGGGTATAGTGATGTCATTGTGGGGTTTAGAGATGTCATTATGGGTTATAGTGATGTCATTATGGGGTATAGTGATGTCATTGTGGGGTTTTAGAGATGTCATTATGGGGTATAGTGATGTCGTTATGGGGTATAGTGATGTCATTATGGGGTATAGTGATGTTAGTATGGAGTATAGTGAGGTCATTATGGGGTATAGTGATGTTAGTATGGGGTATTGTGATGTCATTATGGGGCATTGTGATGTCATTATGGGGTATTGTGATGTTAGTATGGGGTATTGTGATGGCATTATGGGGTATTGTGATGTCATTATGGGGTATAGTGATGTTAGTATGGAGTATAGTGAGGTCATTATGGGGTATAGTGATGTCATTATGGGGTATTGTGATGTCATTATAGGGCATTGTGATGTCATTATGGGGTATTGTAATGTCATTACGGGGTATAGTGATGTCATTATGGGGTATAGTGCTGTCATTATGGGGTATAGTGATGTTAGTATGGAGTATAGTGAGGTCATTATGGGGTATAGTGATGTTAGTATGGGGTATTGTGATGCCATTATGGGGCATTGTGATGTCATTATGGGGTATTGTGATGTCATTATGGGGTATAGTGATGTTAGTATGGAGTAATAGTGAGGTCAATATGGGGTATAGTGATGTTAGTATGGAGTATAGTGAGGTCATTATGGGGTATAGTGATGTCATTATGGGGTATTGTGATGTCATTATGGGGCATTGTGATGTCATTATGGGGTATTGTGATGTCATTATGGGGTATTGTGATGTCATTATGGGGTATAGTGATGTCATTATGGGGTATAGTGATGTCATTATGGGGTTTAGTGATGTCATTATGGGGTATAGTGATGTCATTATGGGGTTTAGTGATGTCATTATGGGGTATAGTGATGTCATTATGGGGTATAGTGATGTAATTATGGAGTATAGTGAGGTCATTATGGGGTATAGTGATGTCATTATGGGGTTTAGTGATGTCATTATGGGGTATTGTGATGTCATTATGGGGTATAGTGATGTCATTGTGGGGTATAGTGATGTCATTATGGGTATTGTGATGTCATTATGGGGTATTGTTATGTCATTATGGGGTATAGTGATGTCATTATGGGGTATAGTGATGTCATTGTGGGGTTTAGTGATGTCATTATGGGGTATAGTGATGTCATTATGGGGTATAGTGATGTCATTATGGGGTATTGTGATGTCATTATGGGTTATAGTGATGTCATTATGGGGTGTAGTGATGTCATTATGGGGTATTGTGATGTCATTATGGGGCATTGTGATGTCATTATGGGGTATTGTGATGTCATTATGGGGTAGAGTGATGTCATTATGGGGCATTGTGATGTCATTATGGGGCATTGTGATGTCATTATGGGGTATAGTGATGTTAGTATGGAGTATAGTGAGGTCATTATGGGGTATAGTGATGTCATTATGGGGTATTGTGATGTTATTATGGGGTATAGTGATGTCATTATGGGGTATAGTGATGTCATTATGGGGTATTGTGATGTCATCATGTGGTTTAGTGATGTCATTATGGGGTATTGTGATGTCATTATGGGGTATAGTGATGTCATTATGGGGTATAGTTATGTCATTATGGGGGTATAGTGATGTCATTATGGGGCATTGTGATGTCATTATGGGGGCATTGTGATGTCATTATGGGGTATAGTGATTGTTAGTATGGAGTATAGTGAGGTCATTATGGGGTATAGTGATGTCATTATGGGGTTTAGTGATGTCATTATGGGGGTATTGTGATGTCATTATGGGGTATAGTGATGTCATTGTGGGGTATAGTGATGTCATTATGGGGTATTGTGATGTCATTATGGGGTATAGTGATGTCATTGTGGGGTTAGAGATGTCATTATGGGGTATAGTGATGTCATTATGGGGTATAGTGATGTCATTATGGGGTATAGTGATGTCATTATGGGTATAGTGATGTCATTGTGGGGTTTAGAGATGTCATTATGGGGTATAGTGATGTCGTTATGGGGTATAGTGATGTCATTATGGGGTATAGTGATGTCATTATGGGGTATAGTGAATGTCATTATGGGGTATAGTGATGTCATTATGGGGTATTGTGATGTCATTATGTGGTTTAGTGATGTCATTATGGGGGTATTGTGATTTCATTGGTGGTATAGTGATGTCATTGTGGGGTATAGTGATGTCATAATGGGGTATTGTGATGTCATTATGGGGTATAGTGATGTCATTATGGGGTATAGTGATGTCCATTATGGGGTATTGTGATGTCATTATGGGGTATAGTGATGTCATTATGGGGTATAGTGATCTCATTGTGGGGTTGAGAGATGTCATTATGGGGTATAGTGATGTCATTATGGGGTATAGTGATGTCATTATGGGGGTATAGTGATGTCATTATGGGGTATAGTGATGTCATTGTGGGGTTTAGAGATGTCATTATGGGGTATAGTGATGTCGTTATGGGGTATAGTGATGTCATTATGGGGGTATAGTGATGTTAGTATGGAGTATAGTGAGGTCATTATGGGGTATAGTTGATGTTAGTATGGGGTATTGTGATGTCATTATGGGGCATTGTGATGTCATTATGGGGTATTGTGATGTCATTATGGGGTATAGTGATGTTAGTATGGAGTATAGTGAGGTCATTATTGGGTATAGTGATGTTAGTATGGAGTATAGTGAGGTCATTATGGGGTATAGTGATGTCATTATGGGTATTGTGATGTCATTATGGGGCATTGTGATGTCATTATGGGGTATTGTGATGTCATTATGGGGGTATTGTGATGTCATTATGGGGTATAGTGATGTCATTATGGGGTATAGTGATGTCATTATGGGGTTTAGTGATGTCATTATGGGGTATAGTGATGTCATTATGGGGTTTAGTGATGTCATTATGGGGTATAGTGATGTCATTATGGGGTATAGTGATGTTAGTATGGAGTATAGTGAGGTCATTATGGGGTATAGTGGTGTCATTATGGGGTTTAGTGATGTCATTATGGGGTATTGTGATGTCATTATGGGGTATTGTGATGTCATTATGTGGTTTAGTGATGTCATTATGGGGTATTGTGATTTCATTATGGGGTATAGTGATGTCATTGTGGGGTATAGTGATGTCATAATGGGGTATTGTGATGTCATTATGGGGGTATAGTGATGTCATTATGGGGTATAGTGATGTCATTATGGGGTATTGTGATGTCATTATGGGGTATAGTGATGTCATTATGGGGTATAGTGATGTCATTGTGGGGTTTAGAGATGTCATTATGGGGTATAGTGGATGTCATTATGGGTATAGTGATGTCATTGTGGGGTTTAGAGATGTCATTATGGGGTATAGTGATGTCGTTATGGGGGTATAGTGATGTCATTATGGGGTATAGTGATGTTAGTATGGAGTATAGTGAGGTCATTATGGGGTATAGTGATGTTAGTATGGGGTATTGTGATGTCATTATGGGGGCATTGTGATGTCATTATGGGGTATTGTGATGTCATTATGGGGTATAGTGATGTTAGTATGGAGTATAGTGAGGTCATTATGGGGTATAGTGATGTTAGTATGGAGTATAGTGAGGTCATTATGGGGTATAGTGATGTCATTATGGGGTATTGTGATGTCATTATGGGGGCATTGTGATGTCATTATGGGGTATTGTGATGTCATTATGGGGTATTGTGATGTCATTATGGGGTATAGTGATGTCATTATGGGGTATAGTGATGTCATTATGGGGTTTAGTGATGTCATTATGGGGTATAGTGATGTCATTATGGGGTTTAGTGATGTCATTATGGGGTATAGTGATGTCATTATGGGGTATAGTGATGTTAGTATGGAGTATAGTGAGGTCATTATGGGGTATAGTGATGTCATTATGGGGTTTAGTGATGTCATTATGGGGTATTGTGATGTCATTATGGGGTATAGTGATGTCATTGTGGGGTATAGTGATGTCATTATGGGGTATTGTGATGTCATTATGGGGTATTGTTATGTCATTATTGGGTATAGTGATGTCATTATGGGGTATAGTGATGTCATTGTGGGGTTTAGTGATGTCATTATGGGGTATAGTGATGTCATTATGGGGTATAGTGATGTCATTATGGGGTATTGTGATGTCATTATGGGGCATTGTGATGTCATTATGGGGTATTGTGATGTCATTATGGGGTATAGTGATGTCATTATGGGGCATTGTGATGTCATTATGGGGCATTGTGATGTCATTATGGGGTATAGTGATGTTAGTATGGAGTATAGTGAGGTCATTATGGGGTATAGTGATGTCATTATGGGGTTTAGTGATGTCATTATGGGGTATTGTGATGTCATTATGGGGTATAGTGATGTCATTGTGGGGTATAGTGATGTCATTGTGGGGTTTAGAGATGTCATTATGGGGTATAGTGATCTCGTTATGGGGTATAGTGATGTCATTATGGGGTATAGTGATGTTAGTATGGAGTATAGTGAGGTCATTATGGGGTATAGTGATGTTAGTATCGGGTATTGTGATGTCATTATGGGGCATTGTGATGTCATTATGGGGTATTGTGGATGTCATTATGGGGTATAGTGATGTTAGTATGGAGTATAGTGAGGTCATTATGGGGTATAGTGATGTCATTATGGGGTATTGTGATGTCATTATGGGGCATTGTGATGTCATTATGGGGTATTGTGATGTCATTATGGGGTATTGTGATGTCATTATGGGGTATAGTGATGTCATTATGGGGTATAGTGATGTCATTATGGGGTTTAGTGATGTCATTATGGGGTATAGTGATGTCATTATGGGGTATAGTGATGTCATTATGGGGTATAGTGATGTCATTATGGGGTATAGTGATGTTAGTATGGAGTATAGTGAGGTCATTATGGGGTATAGTGATGTCATTATGGGGTTTGGTGATGTCATTATGGGGTATTGTGATGTCATTATGGGGTATAGTGATGTCATTGTGGGGTTTAGTGATGTCATTATGGGGTGTAGTGATGTCTTTATGGGGTATTGTGATGTCATTATGGGGCATTGTGATGTCATTATGGGGTATTGTGATGTCATTATGGGGTATAGTGATGTCATTATGGGGCATTGTGATGTCATTATGGGGTATAGTGATGTTAGTATGGAGTATAGTGAGGTCATTATGGGGTATAGTGATGTCATTATGGGGTTTAGTGATGTCATTATGGGGTATTGTGATGTCATTATGGGGTATAGTGATGTCATTGTGGGGTATAGTGATGTCATTATGGGGTATTGTGATGTTATTATGGGGTATAGTTATGTCATTATGGGGTATAGTGATGTCATTATGGGGTATTGTGATGTCATCATGTGGTTTAGTGATGTCATTATGGGGTATTGTGATGTCATTATGGGGTATAGTGGATGTCATTGTGGGGTATAGTGATGTCATTGTGGGGGTTTAGTGATGTCATTATGGGGTATAGTGATGTCATTATGGGGTATAGTGATGTCATTATGGGGTATAGTGATGTCATTATGGGGTATAGTGATGTCATTATGGGGAGTAGTGATGTCTTTATGGGGTATTGTGATGTCATTATGGGGCATTGTGATGTCATTATGGGGTATTGTGATGTCATTATGGGGTATAGTGATGTCATTATGGAGTATAGTGAGGTCATTATTGGGTATAGTGATGTTAGTATGGAGTATAGTGAGGTCATTATGGGGTATAGTGATGTCATTATGGGGTATTGTGATGTCATTATGGGGCATTGTGATGTCATTATGGGGGTATTGTGATGTCATTATGGGGTATTGTGATGTCATTATGGGGGTATAGTGATGTCATTATGGGTATAGTGATGTCATTATGGGGTTTAGTGATGTCATTATGGGGTATAGTGATGTCATTATGGGGTTTAGTGATGTCATTATGGGGTATAGTGATGTCATTATGGGGTATAGTGATGTTAGTATGGAGTATAGTGAGGTCATTATGGGGTATAGTGGTGTCATTATGGGGTTTAGTGATGTCATTATGGGGTATTGTGATGTCATTATGGGGTATTGTGATGTCATTATGTGGTTTAGTGATGTCATTATGGGGTATTGTGATTTCATTATGGGGTATAGTGATGTCATTGTGGGGTATAGTGATGTCATAATGGGGTATTGTGATGTCATTATGGGGTATAGTGATGTCATTATGGGGTATAGTGATGTCATTATGGGGTATTGTGATGTCATTATGGGGTATAGTGATGTCATTATGGGGTATAGTGATGTCATTGTGGGGTTTAGAGATGTCATTATGGGGTATAGTGATGTCATTATGGGGTATAGTGATGTCATTGTGGGGTTTAGAGATGTCATTATGGGGTATAGTGATGTCGTTATGGGGTATAGTGATGTCATTATGGGGTATAGTGATGTTAGTATGGAGTATAGTGAGGTCATTATGGGGTATAGTGATGTTAGTATGGGGTATTGTGATGTCATTATGGGGCATTGTGATGTCATTATGGGGTATTGTGATGTCATTATGGGGTATAGTGATGTTAGTATGGAGTATAGTGAGGTCATTATGGGGTATAGTGATGTTAGTATGGAGTATAGTGAGGTCATTATGGGGTATAGTGATGTCATTATGGGGTATTGTGATGTCATTATGGGGCATTGTGATGTCATTATGGGGTATTGTGATGTCATTATGGGGTATTGTGATGTCATTATGGGGTATAGTGATGTCATTATGGGGTATAGTGATGTCATTATGGGGTATAGTGATGTCATTATGGGGTATAGTGATGTCATTATGGGGTATTGTGATGTCATTATGTGGTTTAGTGATGTCATTATGGGTATTGTGATTTCATTATGGGGTATAGTGATGTCATTGTGGGGTATAGTGATGTCATAATGGGGTATTGTGATGTCATTATGGGGTATAGTGATGTCATTATGGGGTATAGTGATGTCATTATGGGGTATTGTGATGTCATTATGGGGTATAGTGATGTCATTATGGGGTATAGTGATGTCATTATGGGGTATGTGATGTCATTATGGGGCATTGTGAGTCATTATGGGGTATTGTGATGTCATTATGGGTATTGTGATGTCATTATGGAGTATAGTGAGGTCATTATTGGGTATAGTGATGTTAGTATGGAGTATAGTGAGGTCATTATGGGGTATAGTGATGTCATTATGGGGTATTGTGATGTCATTATGGGGCATTGTGATGTCATTATGGGGTATTGTGATGTCATTATGGGGTATTGTGATGTCATTATGGGGTATAGTGATGTCATTATGGGGTATAGTGATGTCATTATGGGGTTTAGTGATGTCATTATGGGGTATAGTGATGTCATTATGGGGTTTAGTGATGTCATTATGGGGTATAGTGATGTCATTATGGGGTATAGTGATGTTAGTATGGAGTATAGTGAGGTCATTATGGGGTATAGTGGTGTCATTATGGGGTTTAGTGATGTCATTATGGGGTATTGTGATGTCATTATGGGGTATTGTGATGTCATTATGTGGTTTAGTGATGTCATTATGGGTATTGTGATTTCATTATGGGGTATAGTGATGTCATTGTGGGGTATAGTGATGTCATAATGGGGTATTGTGATGTCATTATGGGGTATAGTGATGTCATTATGGGGTATAGTGATGTCATTATGGGGTATTGTGATGTCATTATGGGGTATAGTGATGTCATTATGGGGTATAGTGATGTCATTGTGGGGTTTAGAGATGTCATTATGGGGTATAGTGATGTCATTATGGGGTATAGTGATGTCATTGTGGGGTTTAGAGATGTCATTATGGGGTATAGTGATGTCGTTATGGGGTATAGTGATGTCATTATGGGGTATAGTGATGTTAGTATGGAGTATAGTGAGGTCATTATGGGGTATAGTGATGTTAGTATGGGGTATTGTGATGTCATTATGGGGCATTGTGATGTCATTATGGGGTATTGTGATGTCATTATGGGGTATAGTGATGTTAGTATGGAGTATAGTGAGGTCATTATGGGGTATAGTGATGTTAGTATGGAGTATAGTGAGGTCATTATGGGGTATAGTGATGTCATTATGGGGTATTGTGATGTCATTATGGGGCATTGTGATGTCATTATGGGGTATTGTGATGTCATTATGGGGTATTGTGATGTCATTATGGGGTATAGTGATGTCATTATGGGGTATAGTGATGTCATTATGGGGTTTAGTGATGTCATTATGGGGTATAGTGATGTCATTATGGGGTTTAGTGATGTCATTATGGGGTATAGTGATGTCATTATGGGGTATAGTGATGTTAGTATGGAGTATAGTGAGGTCATTATGGGGTATAGTGATGTCATTATGGGGTTTAGTGATGTCATTATGGGGTATTGTGATGTCATTATGGGTATAGTGATGTCATTGTGGGGTATAGTGATGTCATTATGGGGTATTGTGATGTCATTATGGGGTATTGTTATGTCATTATTGGGTATAGTGATGTCATTATGGGGTATAGTGATGTCATTGTGGGGTTTAGTGATGTCATTATGGGGTATAGTGATGTCATTATGGGGTATAGTGATGTCATTATGGGGTATTGTGATGTCATTATGGGGCATTGTGATGTCATTATGGGGTATTGTGATGTCATTATGGGGTATAGTGATGTCATTATGGGGCATTGTGATGTCATTATGGGGCATTGTGATGTCATTATGGGGTATAGTGATGTTAGTATGGAGTATAGTGAGGTCATTATGGGGTATAGTGATGTCATTATGGGGTTTAGTGATGTCATTATGGGGTATTGTGATGTCATTATGGGGTATAGTGATGTCATTGTGGGGTATAGTGATGTCATTGTGGGGTTTAGAGATGTCATTATGGGGTATAGTGATCTCGTTATGGGGTATAGTGATGTCATTATGGGGTATAGTGATGTTAGTATGGAGTATAGTGAGGTCATTATGGGGTATAGTGATGTTAGTATCGGGTATTGTGATGTCATTATGGGGCATTGTGATGTCATTATGGGGTATTGTGATGTCATTATGGGGTATAGTGATGTTAGTATGGAGTATAGTGAGGTCATTATGGGGTATAGTGATGTCATTATGGGGTATTGTGATGTCATTATGGGGCATTGTGATGTCATTATGGGGTATTGTGATGTCATTATGGGGTATTGTGATGTCATTATGGGGTATAGTGATGTCATTATGGGGTATAGTGATGTCATTATGGGGTTTAGTGATGTCATTATGGGGTATAGTGATGTCATTATGGGGTATAGTGATGTCATTATGGGGTATAGTGATGTCATTATGGGGTATAGTGATGTTAGTATGGAGTATAGTGAGGTCATTATGGGGTATAGTGATGTCATTATGGGGTTTGGTGATGTCATTATGGGGTATTGTGATGTCATTATGGGGTATAGTGATGTCATTGTGGGGTTTAGTGATGTCATTATGGGGTGTAGTGATGTCTTTATGGGGTATTGTGATGTCATTATGGGGCATTGTGATGTCATTATGGGGTATTGTGATGTCATTATGGGGTATAGTGATGTCATTATGGGGCATTGTGATGTCATTATGGGGTATAGTGATGTTAGTATGGAGTATAGTGAGGTCATTATGGGGTATAGTGATGTCATTATGGGGTTTAGTGATGTCATTATGGGGTATTGTGATGTCATTATGGGGTATAGTGATGTCATTGTGGGGTATAGTGATGTCATTATGGGGTATTGTGATGTTATTATGGGGTATAGTGATGTCATTATGGGGTATAGTGATGTCATTATGGGGTATTGTGATGTCATCATGTGGTTTAGTGATGTCATTATGGGGTATTGTGATGTCATTATGGGGTATAGTGATGTCATTGTGGGGTATAGTGATGTCATTGTGGGGTTTAGTGATGTCATTATGGGGTATAGTGATGTCATTATGGGGTATAGTGATGTCATTATGGGGTATAGTGATGTCATTATGGGGTATAGTGATGTCATTATGGGGAGTAGTGATGTCTTTATGGGGTATTGTGATGTCATTATGGGGCATTGTGATGTCATTATGGGGTATTGTGATGTCATTATGGGGTATAGTGATGTCATTATGGGGCATTGTGATGTCATTATGGGGCATTGTGATGTCATTATGGGGTATAGTGATGTTAGTATGGAGTATAGTGAGGTCATTATGGGGTATAGTGATGTCATTATGGGGTTTAGTGATGTCATTATGGGGTATTGTGATGTCATTATGGGGTATAGTGATGTCATTGTGGGGTATAGTGATGTCATTATGGGGTATTGTGATGTCATTATGGGGTATAGTGATGTCATTATGGGGTATAGTGATGTCATTATGGGGTATTGTGATGTCATTATGTGGTTTAGTGATGTCATTATGGGGTATTGTGATTTCATTATGGGGTATAGTGATGTCATTGTGGGGTATAGTGATGTCATAATGGGGTATTGTGATGTCATTATGGGGTATAGTGATGTCATTATGGGGTATAGTGATGTCATTATGGGGTATAGTGATGTCATTATGGGGTTTAGTGATGTCATTATGGGGTATAGTGATGTCATTATGGGGTTTAGTGATGTCATTATGGGGTATAGTGATGTCATTATGGGGTATAGTGATGTTAGTATGGAGTATAGTGAGGTCATTATGGGGTATAGTGATGTCATTATGGGGTTTAGTGATGTCATTATGGGGTATTGTGATGTCATTATGGGGTATTGTGATGTCATTATGTGGTTTAGTGATGTCATTATGGGGTATTGTGATTTCATTATGGGGTATAGTGATGTCATTGTGGGGTATAGTGATGTCATAATGGGGTATTGTGATGTCATTATGGGGTATAGTGATGTCATTATGGGGTATAGTGATGTCATTATGGGGTATTGTGATGTCATTATGGGGTATAGTGATGTCATTATGGGGTATAGTGATGTCATTGTGGGGTTTAGAGATGTCATTATGGGGTATAGTGATGTCATTATGGGGTATAGTGATGTCATTGTGGGGTTTAGAGATGTCATTATGGGGTATAGTGATGTCGTTATGGGGTATAGTGATGTCATTATGGGGTATAGTGATGTTAGTATGGAGTATAGTGAGGTCATTATGGGGTATAGTGATGTTAGTATGGGGTATTGTGATGTCATTATGGGGCATTGTGATGTCATTATGGGGTATTGTGATGTCATTATGGGGTATAGTGATGTTAGTATGGAGTATAGTGAGGTCATTATGGGGTATAGTGATGTTAGTATGGAGTATAGTGAGGTCATTATGGGGTATAGTGATGTCATTATGGGGTATTGTGATGTCATTATGGGGCATTGTGATGTCATTATGGGGTATTGTGATGTCATTATGGGGTATTGTGATGTCATTATGGGGTATAGTGATGTCATTATGGGGTATAGTGATGTCATTATGGGGTTTAGTGATGTCATTATGGGGTATAGTGATGTCATTATGGGGTTTAGTGATGTCATTATGGGGTATAGTGATGTCATTATGGGGTATAGTGATGTTAGTATGGAGTATAGTGAGGTCATTATGGGGTATAGTGATGTCATTATGGGGTTTAGTGATGTCATTATGGGGTATTGTGATGTCATTATGGGGTATAGTGATGTCATTGTGGGGTATAGTGATGTCATTATGGGGTATTGTGATGTCATTATGGGGTATTGTTATGTCATTATTAGGTATAGTGATGTCATTATGGGGTATAGTGATGTCATTGTGGGGTTTAGTGATGTCATTATGGGGTATAGTGATGTCATTATGGGGTATAGTGATGTCATTATGGGGTATTGTGATGTCATTATGGGGCATTGTGATGTCATTATGGGGTATTGTGATGTCATTATGGGGTATAGTGATGTCATTATGGGGCATTGTGATGTCATTATGGGGCATTGTGATGTCATTATGGGGTATAGTGATGTTAGTATGGAGTATAGTGAGGTCATTATGGGGTATAGTGATGTCATTATGGGGTTTAGTGATGTCATTATGGGGTATTGTGATGTCATTATGGGGTATAGTGATGTCATTGTGGGGTATAGTGATGTCATTGTGGGGTTTAGAGATGTCATTATGGGGTATAGTGATCTCGTTATGGGGTATAGTGATGTCATTATGGGGTATAGTGATGTTAGTATGGAGTATAGTGAGGTCATTATGGGGTATAGTGATGTTAGTATCGGGTATTGTGATGTCATTATGGGGCATTGTGATGTCATTATGGGGTATTGTGATGTCATTATGGGGTATAGTGATGTTAGTATGGAGTATAGTGAGGTCATTATGGGGTATAGTGATGTCATTATGGGGTATTGTGATGTCATTATGGGGCATTGTGATGTCATTATGGGGTATTGTGATGTCATTATGGGGTATTGTGATGTCATTATGGGGTATAGTGATGTCATTATGGGGTATAGTGATGTCATTATGGGGTTTAGTGATGTCATTATGGGGTATAGTGATGTCATTATGGGGTTTAGTGATGTCATTATGGGGTATAGTGATGTCATTATGGGGTATAGTGATGTTAGTATGGAGTATAGTGAGGTCATTATGGGGTATAGTGATGTCATTATGGGGTTTGGTGATGTCATTATGGGGTATTGTGATGTCATTATGGGGTATAGTGATGTCATTGTGGGGTTTAGTGATGTCATTATGGGGTGTAGTGATGTCTTTATGGGGTATTGTGATGTCATTATGGGGCATTGTGATGTCATTATGGGGTATTGTGATGTCATTATGGGGTATAGTGATGTCATTATGGGGCATTGTGATGTCATTATGGGGTATAGTGATGTTAGTATGGAGTATAGTGAGGTCATTATGGGGTATAGTGATGTCATTATGGGGTTTAGTGATGTCATTATGGGGTATTGTGATGTCATTATGGGGTATAGTGATGTCATTGTGGGGTATAGTGATGTCATTATGGGGTATTGTGATGTTATTATGGGGTATAGTGATGTCATTATGGGGTATAGTGATGTCATTATGGGGTATTGTGATGTCATCATGTGGTTTAGTGATGTCATTATGGGGTATTGTGATGTCATTATGGGGTATAGTGATGTCATTGTGGGGTATAGTGATGTCATTGTGGGGTTTAGTGATGTCATTATGGGGTATAGTGATGTCATTATGGGGTATAGTGATGTCATTATGGGGTATAGTGATGTCATTATGGGGTATAGTGATGTCATTATGGGGAGTAGTGATGTCTTTATGGGGTATTGTGATGTCATTATGGGGCATTGTGATGTCATTATGGGGTATTGTGATGTCATTATGGGGTATAGTGATGTCATTATGGGGCATTGTGATGTCATTATGGGGCATTGTGATGTCATTATGGGGTATAGTGATGTTAGTATGGAGTATAGTGAGGTCATTATGGGGTATAGTGATGTCATTATGGGGTTTAGTGATGTCATTATGGGGTATTGTGATGTCATTATGGGGTATAGTGATGTCATTGTGGGGTATAGTGATGTCATTATGGGGTATTGTGATGTCATTATGGGGTATAGTGATGTCATTATGGGGTATAGTGATGTCATTATGGGGTATTGTGATGTCATTATGTGGTTTAGTGATGTCATTATGGGGTATTGTGATTTCATTATGGGGTATAGTGATGTCATTGTGGGGTATAGTGATGTCATAATGGGGTATTGTGATGTCATTATGGGGTATAGTGATGTCATTATGGGGTATAGTGATGTCATTATGGGGTATTGTGATGTCATTATGGGGTATAGTGATGTCATTATGGGGTATAGTGATGTCATTGTGGGGTTTAGAGATGTCATTATGGGGTATAGTGATGTCATTATGGGGTATAGTGATGTCATTATGGGGTATAGTGATGTCATTATGGGGTATAGTGATGTCATTGTGGGGTTTAGAGATGTCATTATGGGGTATAGTGATGTCGTTATGGGGTATAGTGATGTCATTATGGGGTATAGTGATGTCATTAAGGCTGTAACATATCAAAATGTGTTAAAAGTCAAGAGGTCTGAATACTTTCTGAATGCACTTTATCACAACCAGTAAATGTTACACTTTCATTCAAATATTTGATCATCTACAATGTTGTTTTACTGTCATTTCATTTCAAATTGCTACACTTGATCAACAAATTTTGTTTTATTTCATAACATTTATGATTTTGTCAATTTCATTATTGTCTTGGGGATGTTTCATAATATTTCTGATGATCTTTTAACTTACCAGAACCAATGAACCATTTTGTTTCACAGAAAACCACAGAACCACTACAGCAATATAGGCCTACTGTTACGTTCATTGAAAGATGGATTAGACCAAGGTGCAGCGTGGTAGGCGTACATCATACATTTATTAAATGATCACCAAAAAACAAGAAAGATAAACGACACGTAAAGTTTTGTAGCGCTAACACATCAAGAGTACCCACCCTAGTCACACCCTGGCCTAATCCAATAGAGAATAAACAAGGCTCTCTAAGGTCAGGGCGTGACAGTACCCCCCCCCCCCTCCCCCTCCCCCTCCCCCTCCCAAAGGTGCGGACTCCGGCCGCAAACCTGAACCTATAGGGGAGGGTCGGGTGGGCATCTCATTTCGGTGGAGGCTCCGGTGCGGGGATCATCGTCAGGGACTCCGGACCGTAGATCGTCGTCGCGGACTCCGGACCGTAGATCGTCGTCATGGACTCCGGACCATAGATCGTCGATCGGCTCCGGACTGGGGACCGTCGCTGCAGGCTCCGGACTGGGGACCGTCGCTGCATGCTCCGGACTAGGGACCGTCGCTGCAGGCTCTGGACTGGGGACCGTCACTGGAGAATCCGGACAGGGGACCGTCGCTGGAGGCTCCGGACTGTGGATCGTCGCTGGAGGCTCCGGACTGGGGACCGTCGCTGGAGGCTCCGGACTGTGGATCGTCGCTGGAGGCTTCGGGCCATGGATCGTCACTGGAGGCTTTGTGCAATGGATCATCACTGGAGGCTTCGGGCCATGGATCATCACTGGAGGCTTCGTGCCATGGATCATCACTGGAGGCTTCGTGCCATGGATCATCACTGGAGGCTTCGTGCCATGGATCATCACTGGAGGCTTCGTGCCATGGATCATCACTGGAGGCTTCGTGCCATGGATCATCACTGGAGACTTCGGGCCATGGATCATCACTGGAGGCTTCGTGCCATGGATCATCACTGGAGGCTTCGTGCCATGGATCATCACTGGAGGCTTCGTGCCATGGATCATCACTGGAGGCTTCGTGCCATGGATCATCACTGGAGGCTTCGTGCCATGGGTCATCACTGTAGGCTTCGTGCCATGGATCATCACTGGAGGCTTCGTGCCATGGATCATCACTGGAGGCTTCGTGCCATGGATCATCACTGGAGGCTTCATGCCATGGATCATCATTGGCACAGGACGCACTGGACTGTGAAGGCGCACCGGAGACACAGTACGTGAAACCGCAAAGCATGGTGCCTGAAGGGTCACGCGCTCCTCAAAGTGACTGTCTTGCTCCAGACTCCAACCCCTCCAAACTCTTTCTCCCTCTCCACTGCCCACCACTACTCGCTCAAACGGTCCAGACTCCAACCCCTCCAAACTCTTTCGTCCCTCTCCACTGCCAACCACTCCTCGCTCAAACGGTCCAGACTCCAGCCCCTCCAAACTCTTTCTCCCTCTCCAGTGCCAACCACTCCTCGCTCAAACGGTCCAGACTCCAACCCCTCCAAACTCTTTCTCCCTCTCCACTGCCAACCACTCCTCGCTCAAACGGTCCAGACTCCAACCCCTCCAAACTCTTTCGTTGATCTCCACTGCCAACCACTCCTCGCTCAAACGGTCCAATAATTCCTCCTCGGTCTCGGACTCACCCCTCAGCACCAACGCCCACGTCATCTGCCTCTCGGGTTTCTGTCGTGTCCTCTCCTCCTGACCACGCTGCTTGGTCCGTTTGTGGTGGGATCTTCTGTTACGTTCGTTGAAAGATGGATTAGACCAAGGTGCAGCGTGGTAGGTGTACATCATACATTTATTAAATGATCACCAAAAAACAAGAAAGATAAACAACACGTAAAGTTTTGTAGCGCTAACACAGCAACTATACAAAAACAAGATCCCACAATATAAGGTGGGAAAAGGGCTGCCTAAGTATGATCCCCAATCAGAGGAAACGATAAACAGCTGCCTCTGATTGGGAACCATACTAGGCCAACAAAGAAATAGAAACATAGATTTGCCCACCCAAGTCACACCCTGACCTCACCAAATAGAGAAAAAACAAGGCTCTCTAAGGTCAGGGCGTGACACCCACACTCTGAATAAAAGGTGCTCTCTAGAACCTAGAAGGATTCTTCCGCGGTCCCCTTTTGGGCTCCATTTGTGGGTAGCATCTACACCCCTCCCTTCTCCTACTCTGACATTACACCAATATTAAATACATACATCATATATACTCTCTTTCATTTACATAGAGACAGAAACAATCAATCATTGACACACTGAATATACAACAGTCAGATGCATGACACCATCACCAATGTTACCTCTAACTTTTTAGAGAGTTCAGTTATGTACTAGACTGGTGGGGGTCGAGGAGAGAGTTGAGTTGTGAAGTAGACTGGTGGGGACTGGAGAGAGAGTTGAGTTATGTACTAGACTGGTGGGGGTCGGGGAGAGAGTTGAGTTATGTACTAGACTGGTGGGGGTCAGGGAGAGAGGTGAGTTATGTACTAGACTGGTGGGGGTCAGGGAGAGAGTTGAATTATGTACTAGACTGGTTTGGGTCAGAGAGAGAGGTGAGTTATGTACTAGACTGGTTTGGGTCAGGGAGAGAGTTGAGTTATGTACTAGACTGGTGGGGGTCAGGGAGAGAGTTGAGTTATGTACTAGACTGGTGGGGGTCAGGGAGAGAGTTGAGTTATGTACTAGACTGGTGGGGGTCAGGGAGAGAGGTGAGTTATGTACTAGACTGGTTTGGGTCAGGGAGAGAGTTGAGTTATGTACTAGACTGGTGATTTATAAGCCTTAAACCGAGATTATAAGAAGACACAGTGGCAGAATAAATTCAACCACACCTTTGTTTCATCACAAAACCAGAGAGCAACATCTGTCCTGTGAAGTCCACGAAACATATTACCTGTAACAGACAGATACATGACCTACAGCAGGTCAAGCAAGGTCATGTTTCTAAATATGATGTGGCTGTAAACTCAATCGTTATGCCTTTCCTATTGTGTGTGTGTGTGTGTGTGAGTAGAAAACACATTTTGACTCCCCCATTGTAGAGAAACACCAAAGCCATCCTCCTCTTTCATGTATCCTACACATCTATGACTCTGTCTTGCAGGACACCATTTTAGTTATTTTTCTTCTAAGGTACCTGGATAAAATGCTTGCTGGCCAGAATAACTTCCTGACATGGGCAACGATGTGCCAGGCCAGCTAGTTAACATTAGCCTAAAACATCTAGCTACAGTACATGTTGAACTTCCATCCTCTCAGGCCAGCTAGTTAACATTAGCCTACTACATCTAGCTACAGTACATGTTGAACTTCCATCCTCTCAGGCCAGCTAGTTAACATTAGCCTACTACATCTAGCTACAGTACATGTTGAACTTCCATCCTCTCAGGCCAGCTAGTTAACATTAGCCTACTACATCTAGCTACATGTTGAACCTCCATCCTCTCAGGCCAGGGGCACAACGTATGAATTTCAAATCAAATCAAATGTTATTAGTCACATGTAGGTAGAGTTATTATAGTGACCATGCATACATAGATGACAACAGGGAGTAGCAGTGGTGTAAGGGGGGAAGGGGGGAAGGGGGGGGCAATGCAAATAGTCTTGGTAGCCATTTGACTAGATGTTCAGGAGTCTTATGGCTTGGAGGTAGAAGCTGTTTAGAAGCCTCTTGAACCTAGACTTGGTGCTTTGGTACTGCTTGCCGTGCGGTAGCAGAGAGAACAGTCTATGACTAGGGTGGCTGGGGTATTTGACATGTTTTAGGGCCTTCCTCTGACACTGCCTGGTATAGAGGTCCTGGATGGCAGGAAGCTTGGCCCCAGTGATGTACTGGGCTGTACCCACTACCCTCTATAGTGTCATGCGGTCAGAGGTCGATCAGTTGCCATACCAGGCAGTGATGCAACCCGTCAGGATGCTCTCGATGGTGCAGCTGTAGAACCCTTTGAGGATCTGAGGACCCATGCCAAATCTTTTCAGTCGCCTGAGGGGAAATAGGTTTTGTCGTACCCTCTTCACAACTGTCTTGGTGTGCTTGGACCATGTTAGTTTGTTGGTAATGTGGACACCAAGGAACTTGAAGCTCTCAACCTGCTCCATTGCAGGTTGAATTTATGGTAATCTCTGTTATAATCATTGTCCAGTACAGAGAATAAAAACAACAAGTCCAACTCCCTCCACCCATGGCTAATATAGGAAAGGGATTATTTTAGCTAGCTAGACAACAACACAATGAGATGCATTCAAGATTTTTTCTGTAAACGATGATGTTTGGCTTGTGATGTGATTCACAGCTGAGCTCACTCAGTTTAGCTCAATGCTGATTGGCTATTAATCAACAAAACATTTATCAAGGGAGGCAAAATGCCTGCTGGTTTCTCTTTCATTCACTGCTGTGGGCAACAATATAATAAACCCACACAGTATTTAGAACTACACAATTATTACATATTTACTGACTAGGAAATATAATAAACCCACACAGTATCTAGAACTACACAATTATTAAATATTTACTGACTAGGAAATATAATAAACCTACACAGTATCTAGAACTACACAATTATTACATATTTACTGACTAGGAAATATAATAAACCCACACAGTCTCTAGAACTACACAATTATTAAATATTTACTGACTAGGAAATATAATAAACCTACACAGTATCTAGAACTACACAATTATTAAATATTTACTGACTAGGAAATATAATAAACCCACACAGTATCTAGAACTACACAACTACAAAATATCAAAGTGAACTTAAATGCTATTTGGCCCTAAACAGACAGTCTGCCACTGTGAGCACAGTTTGAGTTATCAAAAGACAAGTTCTAATTGACATACCAATTAGAACCTCACACAAAATATTAAAATCTACAATAGAACCAATTGCCCTTTATGGAGGTAAACTGTGGGGTCCACTAACCAATCAAGATTGTAAGTACTGCATGGAGAAATCAATAATTAATATCCATCACTAATTAATATCCATCACTAATTAATATCCATCACTATTTAATATCCATCACTAATTAATATCCATCACTAATTAATATCCATCACTAATTAATATCCATCACTAATTAGTATCCATCACTAATTAATACCCATCACTAATCAATATCCATCACTAATTAACATCCATCACTAATTAATATCCATCACTAATTAATATCCATCACTAATTAATACCCATCACTAATTAATATCCATCACTAATTAACATCCATCACTAATTAATATCCATCACTAATTAATATCCATCAATAATTAATATCCAGAAACAAGACTGAGTGAGCATAGCCTTGCTATTGAGAGAGGTAGGCAGAGAGAAGACAGGCTATGTGCCCACTGCCCACAAAATGAGTTGGATACTGAGCTGTACTTCCTAACCTCCTGCCAAATGTACAACGATATAAGAGACATATTTCCCTCAGATTACAAAGACTCCAAAATATAATATTGTTATCTGTTAGGTAAAATACCACAGTGTGTAATCATGTCAGCAGAATGTGTGACCTGTTGTGATGAGAACAGGGGAACCAGTGGAGAACAAACACCACAGTAAATAAAACCTAGGACGAGATTTATCACTTTAGTTCATTTCCCTTGACATTTGTACTTCTACTTCTTGTACAGCTGGTTGAGAGGGCCTTAGTGGAGCCGGCTGGCTGAGAGGGCCCTAGTGGATCCGGATGACTGAGAGGGCCTTATTGGAGCCGGCTGGTTGAGAAGGCCTTAGTGGAGCCGGCTGACTGAGAGGGCCTTAGTGGAGCCGGCTAACTGAGAGGGCCTTAGTGTAGCCGGCTGGTTGAGAGGGCCTTAGTGGAGCCGGCTGACTGAGAGGGCCTTAGTGGAGCCGGCTGACTGAGAGGGCCTTAGTGGAGCCGGCTAACTGAGAGGTCCTTAGTGTAGCCGGCTGGTTGAGAGGGCCTTAGTGGAGCCGGCTGACTGAGAGGGCCTTAGTGGAGCCGGCTGACTGAGAGGGCCTTAGTGGAGCCGGCTGGTTGAGAGGGCCTTAGTGGAGCCGGCTGACTGAGAGGGCCCTAGTGGAGCCAGCTGGCTAAGAAGGCCCTAGTGGATCCAGCTGGTTGAGAGGGCCCTATAGGAGCCAGCTGGTTGAGAGGGCCCTAGTGGAGTCGGCGGGTTGAGAGGGCCCTAGTGGAGCCGGCTGACTGAGAGGGCCTTAGTGGAGCCGGCTTACTGAGAGGGCCTTAGTGGAGCCAGCTGGTTGAGAGGGCCCTAGTGGATCCAGATGGTTAAGAGGGCACCAGTGGAGCAAGCTGGCTGAGAGGGCCCTAGTGGAGCCAGATGTTTGAAAGGGCCCTAGTGGAGCCAGCTGGTTGAGAGGGCCTTAGTGGAGCCGGCTGGCTGAGAGGGCCCTAGTGGATCCGGATGACTGAGAGGGCCTTATTGGAGCCGGCTGGTTGAGAAGGCCTTAGTGGAGCCGGCTGACTGAGAGGGCCTTAGTGGAGCCGGCTAACTGAGAGGGCCTTAGTGTAGCCGGCTGGTTGAGAGGGCCTTAGTGGAGCCGGCTGACTGAGAGGGCCTTAGTGGAGCCGGCTGGTTGAGAGGGCCTTAGTGGAGCCGGCTGACTGAGAGGGCCCTAGTGGAGCCAGCTGGCTAAGAAGGCCCTAGTGGATCCAGCTGGTTGAGAGGGCCCTATAGGAGCCAGCTGGTTGAGAGGGCCCTAGTGGAGTCGGCGGGTTGAGAGGGCCCTAGTGGAGCCAGCTGGTTGAGAGGGCCCGATAGCAGACAGCTGGTTGAGAGGGCCCTAGTGGAGCCGTCTGACTGAGAGGGCCCTAGTGGAGCCAGCTGGCTGAGAGGGCACTAGTGGAGCCAGCTGATTGAGAGGGCCCTAGTGGATCCAGCTGGCTGAGAAGGTCTTAGTGTTGCCCTTCCTTGACACTTTCTCTCTCCTCCGCAAATATCCCCTCCCCTTCTCTCTCCCCTCCCTTTCTCTCTCATTCTCTCTCCTCCACAAATCTCTCTCCACTCCCCTTTTCTCACCCATACCCCCTCTCTCCCCTACCCTCCTCTGTCCCCTCCCCTCCTCTGTCCCCTCCACTTCTCTCTCCTCTGCTCACCCCATTCCTCCCCTCTCCTCTCTCTCATGCTGCTCATCTCTCTTTCTCTCTCTCGCGCATGTTCTCTCTCTCTCTCTCTCTCATAGTGTTGGACCTGTTGATCTTGACTCAGCTCATAGACCTCTATCATCTACACCCCTCCCTTCTCCTACTCCAATCTAATATATAATACATCATATATACTCTCATTCATTTACATAGAGACAGATACAATCAATCATTGACACACTGAATATACAACAGTCAGATGCATGACACCATCACAACTTAACTGACATTAGTGCCTGTCCCCAGATGGACAGTTAGACTACAGTAAAGTACATTTACAGGTGATCACATCATTGTCCTGCCTTGAGACACATTTTTACTGTCTGCTTCCAGTTGTATGTTATTTTACTAACCCTGCAAATGGTAAAATATCTTACAATATTACTGTCACACGTGTATATCAGTATAACAGCATCTTACCTCTGCTCCACAACAGGGTCATCAGTATCACTGCAGGTATCATATCTGCCTCTAACTTGGGCTCCACTGACGAAACAAGTCTACTGTCATGAAGAGAGGACTGAAGAGTGAGAAATACTGCTAGACTATATGACTTCTATCTCATCTCTTCCTTACTTATATGACGTGACAAACCTTTAAGCAGATAAGATCAGTTAAACCCACCAACATACAGGAAACACTGACATTAGAAAACTCCACAGGAAACTGCTGGCAGAGCAGCAAAGTTACACATAGTGTGTCCTATAATATCACCTCTAACTTTCTACTGCTTGAGTTCAACTCTTATAGAATATTGGCTTAATGTTCCACTAAGGCCCAAGAGAGGAACAGGTTACTGGTTATGATGACATCACTGGTGAGAAGTCAGTGATACAAATATAGTCAGTTGGTTTATATGTCAGTCTCTCTCTCCCTCCTCCCTCGTCTCCTTCTACCAACCCAGTCTGTCAATAAGTCCTATCTCTCTCATCGCTCTCTCCCTCCTCCCTTGTCTCCTTCTACCAACCCAGTCTGTCAATAAGTCCTATCTCTCTCTCATCTCTCTCCCCCTCCTTGTCTCATTCTACCAACCCAGTCTGTCAATAAGTCCTATCTCTCTCTCTCTCTCTCTCTCTCCCCTCTCTCTCCCTCCTCCCCTGTCTCATTCTACCAACCCAGTCTGTCAATAAGTCCTAGCTCTCTCTCATCTCTCTCTCCCCTCTCTCTCCCCCTCCCCGGTCTCCTTCTACCAACCCAGTCTGTCAGTGAGTGAGTGTCACGTTTGTTGTATACATAATGAGTGGACCAAGGCGCAGCGTGAGTAGAGTTCCACATATTTATTGAAGTGAACCTTCAAAAAACAACAAAGAATAAATGAATGTGAAGTTCGTAGCGCACAGAGCACTGAACCAAAACGGAACAATATCCCACAAACACAGGTGGGAAAAGGACCCCACTAAGGATCATCCCCAATTAGAGGCAACGATCATCAGCTGCCTCCAATTGGGAACCATACTCACACCAACATAGAAATTCAAGACTAGAACATCCCCCAAGTCAAGCTCTGACCTTTTGCACCATAGAGAACCCTGGGGGCAGCTGATGGTCAGAACCCTGGGGGCAGCTGATGGTCAGCTGATGGTCAGAACCCTGGGGTCAGCTGATGGTCAGCTGATGGTCAGAACCCTGGGGGCAGCTGATGGTCAGCTGATGGTCAGAACCCTATGGTCAGGGCGTGACATCCCCCCCCTCCGCCAAAGTTACAAACTCCGACAGCAAAACCTGAACCTGGATGGGGAGTGTTTGGGTGGGCAACTAGCTTCGGGGGCGGCCCTGTTGAGGGACGAAGCACCCGCTCAGACCGCAGATCCGGCCATGAAGCTGGGCTGAAAGCCGTGCTCGGACTGGGCACCGGCGCAGAGGAAGACTCCGGCCGTGGCACCAGCACAGGAAGCTCCGGGCCGTGGACCATCGCTGGAGGCTCTGGACCGTTGACCATCCCTGGAGGCTCTGGACCGTTGACCATCGCTGGAGGCTCTGGACCGTTGACCGTCGCTGGAGGCTCTGGAATGTTGAACGTCGCTGAAGGCTCTGGACCGTTGACCATCGCTGGAGGCTCTGGACTGTAAACCGTCGCTGGAGGCTCTGGAATGTACCCTCGCACTGGTAGACGAGTGCGTGGAGCCGGCACAGGTGGCACCGGACTGATGACATGCTCTTCAGGGCGAGTGCGTTGCAAAATACACCTAACCAACATCTCTCTCCGATCTCCCTCCTCCAACAGCTCCATTGCCTCTCCTCGGCTCTACCGACAACCCCTTCTCCTATACTCACTCTACCGACAACCCCTTCTCCTATACTCACTCTACCGACAGCCCCTTCTCCTATACTCACTCTACCGACAGCCCCTTCTCCTATACTCACTCTACCGACAGCCCCTTCTCCTATACTCACTCTACCGACAGCCCCTTCTCCTATACTCACTCTACCGACAGCCCCTTCTCCTATACTCACTCTACCGACAGCCCCTTCTATACTCACTCTACCGACAGCCCCTTCTCCTATACTCACTCTACCGACATCCCCTTCTCCTATACTCACTCTCCCGACAGCCCCTTCTCCTATACTCACTCTACCAACAGCCCCTTGTGCCCCCCCCACCAAAAACTCTCTCCTCCCCCGTCTCATTCTACCAACCCAGTCTGTCAATAAGTCCTATCTCTCGCTCATCTCTCTCTCCCTCCTCCCGTCTCCTTCTACCAACCCAGTCTGTCAGTAAGTGTCCCTGAACAAAGGGGGGAGGGGTCAAAATCAAAAGTAACAGGCAGTATCAGGTGTGGCCACCAGCTGCATTAAGTACTGCAGTGCATCTACCCCTCACGGACTGCACCAGATTTCCCAGTTCTTGCTGTGAGATGTTACCCCACTCTTCCACCAAGGCACCTGCAAGTTCCCAGACATTTCTGGGGGGAATGGCCCTAGCCCTCACGCTCCGATCCAACAGGTCCCAGACGTGCTCAATGGGACTGAGATCCGGGCTCGTCGCTGGCCATGGCAGAACACTGATATTCCTGTCTTGCAGGAAATCACGCACAGAACGAGCAGTATGGCTGGTGCCATTGTCATGCTGGAGGGTCATGTCAGGATGAGCCTGCAGGAAGGGTACCACATGAGGGAGGAGGATGTCTTCCCTGTGATGCACAGCGTTGAGATTGCCTGCAATGACAACAAGCTCAGTCCAATGATGCTGTGACACACCGCCCCAGACCATGACAGACCCTCCACTTCCAAATCGATCCCCTCCAGAGTACAGGCCTCGGTGTAATGCTCATTCCTTCCTCACCCCAGGTGTTGTTACAGGTGGTCAGCCACTGCGAGGACGATCAGCTGTCTGTCCTTTCTCCCTGTAGCGCTGCCTTAGGCATCTCACAGTACGGACAATGCAATTTATTGCCCTGGCCACATCTGCAGTTGTCATGCCTCCTTGCAGCATGCCTAAGGCACGTTCACGCACATGAACAGGGACCCTGGGCATCTTTCTTTTGGTGTTTTTCTGTCAGTAGAAAGGCCTCTTTAGTGTCCTAAGTTTTCAAAACAGTGACCTTAATTGCCTACCATCTGTAAGCTGTTAGTGTCTTAACGACCGTTCCTCAGGTTCATGTTCATTAATTGTTTATGGATCACTGAACAAGCATGAAAAACAGTGTTAAACCCTTTACAATGAAGACCTGTGGAGTTATTTGGATTTTTACAAATTATCTTTGAAACACAGGGTCCTGAAAAAGGGACATTTCTTTTTTTGCTGAATTTCTCTCATCTCTCTTCCTCCTCCCTTGTCTCCTTCTCTCAACGCAGTCTGTCAGTATGTCCTCTCTCTCTCTCTCTCTCTCTCTCTCTCTCTCTCTCTCTCTCTCTCGTTCTCTCTCTCGCTCTCTGTCTTTCTCTCTCTCTCTCTCCTCTCCCTCCCCCTCCTGAGAAATACTGCTAGGCTATATGACTTCTAGCTCATTACTTCCTTACTTATATGTGACCCACTTTTAAGCAGACAAGATCAGTGGTTAAACCCACCAACCTACAGGAAACACTGACATTAGAAAAACTCCACAGGAAACTGCTGGCAGAGCAGCAACGTTACACATAGTGTCCTATAATATCACCTCTAACTTTCTACTGCTTGAGTTCACCTCTTATAGAATATTGGCTTAATGTTCCAGCACCTAAATATAAACAGTACCAGCACCCAAAATGAGTACTGATGAGGTCTCATGTTAGAGCAGGAGAAGGGGGGATGTGGTGTAGAAGCTAGAGGTCTGTTACCCAAGTCAACTCAACAGGCCTGATGCTATATGTCAGGGTCAGGCTGGGCTGGGCCAAGAGAGGAACAGGTTACTGGTTATGATGACATCACTGGTGAGAAGTCAGTGATACAAATACATTGTAGATTTAAATGTCAGTCTCTCTCTCCCTCCTCCCCTGTCTCCTTCTACCAACCCAGTCTCTCTCTCCCTCCTCCCCTGTCTCCTTCTACCAACCCAGTCTCTCTCTCCCTCCTCCCCTGTCTCCTTCTACCAACTCAGTCTCTCTCTCCCTCCTCCCCTGTCTCCTTCTACCAACCCAGTCTCTCTCTCCCTCCTCCCCTGTCTCCTTCTACCAACCCAGTCTCTCTCTCCCTCCTCCCCTGTCTCCTTCTACCAACCCAGTCTCTCTCTCCCTCCTCCCCTGTCTCCTTCTACCAACTCAGTCTCTCTCTCCCTCCTCCCCTGTCTCCTTCTACCAACCCAGTCTCTCTCTCCCTCCTCCCCTGTCTCCTTCTACCAACCCAGTCTCTCTCTCCCTCCTCCCCTGTCTCCTTCTACCAACCCAGTCTCTCTCTCCCTCCTCCCCTGTCTCCTTCTACCAACCCAGTCTCTCTCTCCCTCCTCCCCTGTCTCCTTCTACCAACCCAGTCTCTCTCTCCCTCCTCCCCTGTCTCCTTCTACCAACCCAGTCTGTCAGTAAGAACTGAACTCAACAAAAAAATAAATGTTCCTCTCACTGTCAACTGCCTTTATTTTCAGCTTAACATGTGTAAATATTTGTATGAACATAAGATTCAACAACTGAGACATAAACTGAACAAGTTCCACAGACATGTGACTAACAGAAATTGAATAATGTGTCCCTGAACAAAGGGGGGGGGGTCAAAATCACAAGTAACAGTCAGTATCTGGTGTGGCCACCAGCTGCATTAAGTACTGTAGTGCATCTCCTCCTCATGGACTGCACCAAATTTGCTAGTTCTTGCTGTGAGATGTTACCCCACTCTTCCACCAAGGCACCTGCAAGTTCCCAGACATTTCAGTTCCCAGACATGTCCTAGCCCTCACCCTCCGATCCAACAGGTTTCAGACGTGCTCAATGGGATTGAGATCCGGGCTCGTCGCTGGCCATGGCAGAACACTGATATTCCTGTTTTGCTGGAAATCACGCACAGAACGAGCAGTATGGCTGGTGCCATTGTCATGCTGGAGGGTCATGTCAGGATGAGCCTGCAGGAAGGGTACCACATGAGGGAGGAGGATGTCTTCCCTGTAACGCACAGCGTTGAGACAGCCTGCAATTACAACACGCTCAGTCCGATGATGCTGTGACACACCGCCCCAGACCATGACGGACCCTCCACCTCCAATCGATCCCGCTCCAGAGTACAGGCCTCGGTGTAATGCTCATTCCTTCCTCACCCCTAGTGAGACAAAACCGTGACTCATCAGTGAAGAGCACTTTTGCCAGTCCTGTCTGGTCCAGCGACGGTGGGTTTGTGCCCATGGGCGACGTTGTTGCCAGTGATGTCTGGTGAGGACCTGCGTTACAACAGGCCTACAAGCCCTCAGTCCAGCCTCTCTCAGCCTATTGCGGACAGTCTGAGCACTGATGGAGGGATTGTGCATTCCTGGTGTAACTCGGGCAGTTGTTGTTGCCATTCTGTACCTGTCCCATAGGTGTGATGTTTGGATGTACCGATCCTGTGCAGGTGTTGTTACACGTGGTCTGCCACTGCGAGGACGATCAGCTGTCCGTCCTTTCTCCCTGTAGCGCTGCCTTAGGCATCTCACAGTACGGACATTGCAATTTATTGCCCTGGCCACATCTGCAGTCCTCATGCCTCCTTGCAGTATGCCTAAGGCACGTTCACGCACATGAACAGGGACCCTGGGCATCTTTCTTTTGGTGTTTTTCAGTCAGTTGAAAAGCCTCTTTAGTGTCCTAAGTTTTCATAACTGTGACCTTAATTGCCTACCATCTGTAAGCTGTTAGTGTCTTAACGACCGTTCCTCAGGTGCATCTTCATTCATTGTTTATGGGTCACTGAACAAGCATGGGAAACGCTTACACCCTTCACAATGAAGATCTGTGTAGTTATTTGGATTTTTACAAATTATCTTTGAAAGACAGGGTCCTGAAAAAGGGACATTTATTTCTTTGCTGAGTTTCTCTCATCTCTCTTCCTCCTCCCGTGTCTCCTTCTCCCAACCCAGTCTGTCATTATGTCCTCTCTCTCTCTCATCCTCCTCCCATGTCTCCTTCTCCCAACCCAGTCTGACAGTATGTCCTCTCTCTCTCTCTCCTCCCATGTCTCCTTCTCCCAACCCAGTCTGACAGTATGTCCTCTCTCTCTCTCTCCTCCCGTGTCTCCTTCTCCCAACCCAGTCTGTCAGTATGTCCTCTCTCTCTCCTCCCGTGTCTCCTTCTCCCAACCCAGTCTGTCAGTATGTCCTCTCTCTCTCCTCCCGTGTCTCCTTCTCCCAACCCAGTCTGTCAGTATGTCCTCTATCTCTCTCTCTCTCCTCCCGTGTCTCCTTCTCCCAACCCAGTCTGTCATTATGTCCTCTCTCTCTCTCATCCTCCTCCCATGTCTCCTTCTCCCAACCCAGTCTGACAGTATGTCCTCTCTCTCTCTCCTCCCGTGTCTCCTTCTCCCAACCCAGTCTGTCAGTATGTCCTCTATCTCTCTCTCTCTCCTCCCGTGTCTCCTTCTCCCAACCCAGTCTGTCATTATGTCCTCTCTCTCTCTCATCCTCCTCCCATGTCTCCTTCTCCCAACCCAGTCTGACAGTATGTCCTCTCTCTCTCTCCTCCCGTGTCTCCTTCTCCCAACCCAGTCTGTCAGTATGTCCTCTCTCTCTCCTCCCGTGTCTCCTTCTCCCAACACAGTCTGTCAGTATGTCCTCTCTCTCTCCTCCCGTGTCTCCTTCTCCCAACCCAGTCTGTCAGTATGTCCTCTCCCCCCCCCCCCCCTCTCTCTCTCTCTCTCTCCTCTCCCTCCCCCTCCTGAGAAATACTGCTAGGCTATATGACTTCTATCTCATTACTTCCTTAATTATATGTGACCCACTTTTAAGCAGACAAGATCAGTGGTTAAACCCACCTACCTACAGGAAACACTGACATGAGAAAAACTCCACAGGAAACTGCTGGCAGAGCAGCAAAGTTACACATAGTGTGTCCTATAATATCACCTCTAACTTTCTACTGCTTGAGTTCACCTCTTATAGAATATTGGCTTAATGTTCCAGCACCTAAATATAAACAGTACCAGCACCCAAAATGAGTACTGATGAGGTCTCATGTTAGAGCAGGAGAAGGGGGGGGGGTGTAGAAGCTGAGAGGAGATGGGGGAGAAGAGGAGAGGAGAGGGGGGAGAAGAGGAGAGGAGAGGAGGGAGAAGATGAGAGGAGCGGGGGAGAAGAGGAGAGGAGAGGGGGGAGAAGAGGAGAGGGGGGAGAAGAGGAGAGGAGAGGAGAGGAGAGGAGAGGAGAGGAGAGGAGAGGAGAGGAGAGGAGAGGAGAGGAGAGGAGAGGAGAGGAGAGGAGAGGAGAGGAGAGGAGAGGAGAGGAGAGGAGAGGAGAGGAGAGGAGAGGAGGAGAGGAGGGAGAAGAGGAGAGGAGAGGAGGGAGAAGATGAGAGGAGCGGGGGAGAAGAGGAGAGGAGAGGGGGGAGAAGAGGAGAGAAGGGAGAAGAGGAGAGGAGAGAAGTGAGAAGGGAGAAGAGGAGAGGAGAGAAGGGAGAAGAGGAGAGGAGAGGGGGAGAAGAGGAGAGGAGAGAAGAGGAAGGCCTGCCTGCCTGTAGTATATACACAAAATCAACAAAAGTATGTGGACACCTGCTCGTCAAACATCTCAATCCAAAATCATGGGCATTTGCATGGATTTAGTCCACCCCATTTGCTGCTATAACAGCCTCCACTCTTCTGGGAAGGCTTTCTTCTAGATGATGGAACATTGCTGCGAGGACTTGCTTCCATTCCAAGAGCATTAGTGAGGTCGGGCGATGAGGCCTGTCAGTCAGCGTTCCAATTCATCCCAAAGGTGTTTGACGTTTTTAATGTCAGGGCTTTGTGAAGTTCTTCCACACCAATCTCAACTAACCATTCATGTATGGATCTCACTTTGTGTACAGGGGCATTGTCATGCTGAAACAGGAAAGGGCCTTCCCCAAACTGTTGCCACAAAGTTGGAAGCACAGATTCCTCTAGAATGTCATTCTATGCTGTAGCATTAAGATTTCTCTTAACTGGAACTAAAAGGCCCGAACCATGAAAAACAGCCCCAGACCATTATTCCTCCTCCACCAAACTTTACAGTTGTCACTATGCATTAGGGCAGGTAGCGTTCTCCTGGCATCCTCCAAACCCAGATTAGTGCGTTGGATTGCTAGAAGGTGAAGATGATTCATTACTCCAGAGAATACGTTTCCACTGCTCCAGAGTCCAGTGGCTGTGAGTTTTACACCACTCAAGCCGACGCTTGACATTGCCCATATTGATCTTAGGTTTGTATGCAGCTGCTCGGTCTATGGAGATTGCATGGCTGTGTGCTTAATTTTAAACACCTGTCAGCAACTGGTGTGGCTGAAATGGCCCAATCTACTAATTTGAAGGGGTGTCCACATACTATTGTATATATAGTGTATGCACCCAGCTGTCTGGTCCAGGAGAATATCGCCTGTGATGCTGTCTGGTCCAGGAGAATACCACCTGTGATGCTGTTTGGTCCAGAAGAATATCACCTGTGATGCTGTCTGGTCCAGGAGAATACCACCTGTGATGCTGTCTGGTCCAGGAGAATACCACCTGTGATGCTGTTTGGTCCTGGAGAATACCATATATAGGCTATAGGGTGGCAGGGTAGCCTAGTGGTTAGAATGTTATGTAAGGATCAGACTGTATAGGCTATATTACATGTATATAGTGTATTATTGGGGCAGCAGGGTAGTGGTTAGAATGTTATGTAAGGATCAGACTGTATAGGCTATATTACATGTATATAGAGTATTATTGGGGCAGCAGCCTAGTGGTTAGAATGTTATGTAAGGATCAGACTGTATAGGCTATATGGGTGGGTTCCACATCCCGCGCCGGAGCCGCCACCATGGACAGACGCCCACCCGGACCCTCCCTATTGTTTTGAGGTGCGTTCGGGAGTCCGCACCTTAGGGGGGAGGTTCTGTCACGCCCTGGTCTAAGTATTTTGTGTTTTTCTTCATGTATTGGGTCAGGCCAGGGTGTGGCATGGAGTTTTTGTATTGTGGTGTGTTTTGTCTTGGGGTTTTGGTGTGTATGTATTGGGATTGTAGCTAGTGGGGTTATCTAGCAAGGTCTATGGCTGTCTGGAGTGGTTCTCAATCAGAGGCAGGTGCTTATCGTTGTCTCTGATTGGGAACCATATTTAGGCAGCCATGTCCTTTGAGTTTGTCGTGGGTGATTGTCCTATTTGTCTTGATGTCCTTGTTTATGTTAGTTGACACAAGTATAGGCTGTTTTCGGTTTTCGTTTCGTTTATTGTTTTTGTAGTGTTCATGTTTAGTCGTGTTTTACGTTTGTTTAAATAAACATGGATCGCAATCGACACGCCGCAGTTTGGTCCGACTCTCCTTCACCACACTTAGAAAACCGTAACAGTATATAGTGTATTATTGGGTATTATCTAGTTGAATTCACAGGTTCTGGTTTGGTGAAATAGTTGATTCAATATTTCCCACAACAGTCAATGTGTCTAAACTGCAAGAACTTTGAAATTAAGTTGTTTTCAAGCCATTATTAACAACAACCTGAAAATAAAGATTTAAAACCAAACGTATATTGGACGTTGGGTATCGTCTTCTTTTCAACGTCTTTTCAATTACATTTAGCTGGTGGTTCAGCCCAATGTCAAAAAACAGTTTTAATGTGTCCAAATCAATAACCAATATGCAGAAACCATTTGTGATACTGAAAACCTAAACATAAAATGTACCATCTGCACAAACATCTGCAACAATAATCACATTACTTAAACAAGCACCTTTTAAAATGCAGGAGCACTTTACCAGGATGTCTTGCTCCCAGACAGACTAAACAACTTTTTTGCCCGCTTTGAGGACAATACAGTGCCACTGACACGGCCTGCAACGAAAACATGCGGTCTCTCCTTCACTGCAGCCGAAGTGAGTAAGACATTTAGACGTGTTAACCCTCGCAAGGCTGCAGGCCCAGACGGCATCCCCAGCCGCGCCCTCAGAGCATGCGCAGACCAGCTGGCCGGTGTGTTTACGGACATATTCAATCAATCCCTATACCAGTCTGCTGTTCCCACATGCTTCAAGAGGGCCACCATTGTTCCTGTTCCCAAGAAAGCTAAGGTAACTGAGCTAAACGACTACCGCCCCGTAGCACTCACATCCGTCATCATGAAGTGCTTTGAGAGACTAGTCAAGGACCATATCACCTCCACCCTACCTGACACCCTTGACCCACTCCAATTTGCTTACTGCCCAAATAGGTCCACAGATGATGCAATCTCAACCACACTGCACACCGCCCTAACCCATCTGGACAAGAGGAATACCTAAGTGAGAATGCTGTTCATCGACTACAGCTCGGCATTCAACACCATAGCACCCTCCAAGCTCGTCATCAAGCTCGAGACCCTGGGTCTCGACCCCGCCCTGTGCAACTGGGTACTGAACTTCCTGACGGGCCGCCCCCAGGTGGTGAGGGTAGGCAACAACATCTCCTCCCCGCTGATCCTCAACACTGGGGCCCCACAAGGGTGCGTTCTGAGCCCTCTCCTGTACTCCCTGTTCACCCACGACTGCGTGGCCATGCACGCCTCCAACTCAATCATCAAGTTTGCGGACGACACAACAGTGGTAGGCTTGATTACCAATAACAACGAGACGGCCTACAGGGAGGAGGTGAGGGCCCTCGGAGTGTGGTGTCAGGAAAATAACCTCACACTCAACGTCAACAAAACTAAGGAGATGATTGTGGACTTCAGGAAACAGCAGAGGGAACACCCCCCCATCCACATCGATGGAACAGTAGTGGAGAGGGTAGCAAGTTTTAAGTTCCTCGGCATACACATCACAGACAAACTGAATTGGTCCACTCACACAGACAGCATCGTGAGGAAGGCGCAGCAGCGCCTCTTCAACCTCAGGAGGCTGAAGAAATTCGGCTTGTCACCAAAAGCACTCACAAACTTCTACAGATGCACAATCGAGAGCATCCTGGCGGGCTGTATCACCGCCTGGTATGGCAACTGCACCGCCCTCAACCGTAAGGCTCTCCAGAGGGTAGTGAGGTCTGCACAACGCATCACCGGGGGCAAACTACCTGCCCTCCAGGACACCTACACCACCCGATGCTACAGGAAGGCCATAAAGATCATCAAGGACATCAACCACCCGAGCCACTGCCTGTTCACCCCGCTGTCATCCAGAAGGCGAGGTCAGTACAGGTGCATCAAAGCTGGGACCGAGAGACTGAAAAACAGCTTCTATCTCAAGGCCATCAGACTGTTAAACAGCCACCACTAACATTGAGTGGCTACTGCCAACACACTGTCAATGACACTGACTCTACTCCAGCCACTTTAATCATGGGAATTGATGTAAATATATCACTAGCCACTTTAAACAATGCTACCTTATATAATGTTACTTACCCTACATTATTCATCTCATATGCATACGTAGATACTGTACTCTATATCATCGACTGCATCCTTATGTAATACATGTATCACTAGCCACTTTAACTACGCCACTTGGTTTACATACTCATCTCATATGTATATACTGTACTCGATATCATCTACTGTATCTTGCCTATGCTGCTCTGTACCATCACTCATTCATATATCTTTATGTACATATTCTTTATCCCCTTACACTGTGTATAAGACAGTAGTTTTTTTGGAATTGTTAGTTAGATTACTTGTTCGTTATTACTGCATTGTCGGAACTAGAAGCACAAGCATTTCGCTACACTCGCATTAACATCTGCTAACCATGTGTATGTGACAAATAAAATTTGATTTGATTGATTTGTTCTGACAAGTAGCAATAAATCACTGATATCAATTAGGGGGGAAATCAGGTTGTTGGTGCTGTTGAAACTAACACGACTAAAAAACACATGGAAATGGGAGATATATTTTACCTCCCTGGTTAGAGGACAACCTGCAGAAGACAGTCAGCTACATTTTGGAGAGATGCATTTACATTTAGAGGTCATTAAACAAAGGAACACAACACTTATTTTTCATCCCTCATCGATATCATGTTGAAATCATTTGTGTGAGAGTCTGGAGATGAGGTTGTCCTGTTAAAACTAACAGCTCAAAAACCACATGGAATCTGTGAATAATGTGCACATCACTGGTTAGAGGACAACTTGTAGAAAACATCTAGCTACATTTAGATTCCAGTGGGTCACCAATGCTGTAAGTGTAACACAGCTCTTTTTGTGTGAGTCACTTTCTGTTATATCATATAAATATCACTCTTTCAATTCAGAGCCTGGATTTTCCCCCTGAGGCTAATATCCATATCATGCAGAAATCAATTGAACAGGGGGCAGTTTAGTGTTCTACATTGTGACATCATTAAAATACTCCTACTACAATGTTAAAACATTCTACATTGTGACATCATTAAAATACTCCTACTACAATGTTAAAACATTCTACATTGTGACATCATTAAACTACTCCTTCTACAATGTTAAAACATTCTACATTGTGACATCATTAAAATACTCCTACTACAATGTTTAAACATTCTACATTGTGACATCATTAAAATACTCCTACTATGTTTAAACATTCTACATTGTGACATCATTAAAATACTCCTACTATGTTTAAACATTCTACATTGTGACATTAATTCATTGATATCATGAAACAACTCCTTCATTAATGTATTTTCTGATGTTTGATCAGAGATCTTTTATCAGAGTATCTCTTGTCACATTGACCACAGCTATAAGGTTTCTCTGCTGTGTGTGTTCTCTGGTGTACAAATCAGATTGCTAGGTATAGTAAAATATAGTAAAACTCTTCCCACATTGACCACAGCTATGAGGTTTCTCTGCTGTGTGTGTTCTCTGGTGTACAAATCAGATTGCTAGGTATAGTAAAATATAGTAAAACTCTTCCCACATTGACCACAGCTATGAGATTTCTCTCCTGTGTGTGTTCTCTGGTGTACAATCAGATGGCTGGATGTAGTAAAACTCTTCCCACATTGTTCACAACTAGAAGGTTTCTCTCCAGTGTGTGTTCTCTGGTGAGATAACAGGCTGCTTGACTGAGTAAAACTCTTCCCACATTGATCACAGCTATAAGGTTTCTCTCCTGTGTGAATTCTCATGTGTACTTTTAGTGAATTTGATCTTAATTAAGTAACTCTTCCCACAGTCAGAGCAGCAGTGAGATTTCTTCCCTGTTGGTCTCCACTGGTGTTTCTTGAGGTGTTCTGATCGGGAGGGACTCTTCTCTGCCTCGTCAGCTTCATGATGTTGTTGAGGCTCCCCAGAGGATCGACGATAGTCACATCTCTCCCCTGTGTGAAATACAAAGTCAGACAGATTGTTAAAGGCCCACAACAGCAGAAATCCACTGTAAAAGGTGATGCCAACAGCGTAGCCATGATGTTGTACAACAATTGACGTCTGTAAAAGAATGTTAAAATTATTTGACAATTGTCTTAAGACAATCAAGTGAGCAATAAGTCATATTGTCTTCCCCTAACAACAACATAGACCTACTGTAGGACCCATAACTTCCCCTAACAACAACATAGACCTACTGTAGGACCCATAACTTCACCTAACAACAACATAGACCTACTGTAGGACCCATAACTTCACCTAACAATAACATAGACCTACTGTAGGACCCATAACTTCCCCTAACAATAACATAGACCTACTGTAGGACCCATAACTTCCCCTAACAACAACATAGACCTACTGTAGGACCCATAACTTCACCTAACAACAACATAGACCTACTGTAGGACCCATAACTTCACCTAACAATAACATAGACCTACTGTAGGACCCATAACTTCCCCTAACAACAACATAGACCTACTGTAGGACCCATAACTTCACCTAACAATAACATAGACCAACTGTAGGACCCATAACTTCCCCTAACAACAAAATAGACCTACTGTAGAACCCATAACTTCACCTAACAATAACATAGACCTACTGTAGGACCCATAACTTCACCTAACAATAACATAGACATAGGATTATAAATAATTTAATATTTCAGGTGAAACATGGAAACTAAAATGTGTTTGTCATGACATTTCATAACCTGATCACCAGATAATTGTGTGAATAATCCCACTAGGCTCCTCTGTAATGTGTTGTCATTCTAAATGTCCTGAATGAAGGAAAATAGCTCTGTGTGTTGTACAATAGCCTGTCCATTAAGTAACAGTTCTCTACACATGAGCTAAGTATCTCCGTGTCCAAACAGAGTAACGAGACGCTACTGTAAATCAAGCAGACAGTAACATTATAAACGTATTCATAGTGTAGTGAATTCGGGGGGAAGTCCTGAGCTGAACTCAAACCTGGTCCAGTGACTGTCAAGCCAACACTTTAGAAATGTTACGAAAAGATGTCTGAACTTCTTGATGAGGTCGCTAGGTTTTGGGTTGAGGTTGCTACAATAGCTTTCTCTATGAATGTGAGAGTGGTTACATTTCTCCAGCCCCCATCCCACAGCTGTTTACTAAACCAAGTCTCAGGGCAGCCATTTTGTTGCTGTTTAAATCCTAGGTTGTCCCTTTTAAAAAGCCAAATCAATCGATCAACCAATCTGCAGTTCAAACAATAACAAAGATGGCTCTTTCACTCCATAAACTGCATCCTCCTCTCTCTCCGCTTCCTCTTCTTTTACTGTAACATCCTCCTCCTCTTTCACTCTGAACGAGTCTTCCTTTTCTTTCACTGAAACGTCTTTCTCTTCTTCTTTAGCAGGAGGAGAGTAGCTTAGTGAACTCATGGTCGGAGATGTTCTCTAGCTAGCATTAGCAACTAGCCTAGTTCTAAGCTAATTTAGCAAACCAGCTAGCTGACAAACAACGTAAATATATAATTAAATGGGCCAACACGTACATACGACAGAAGTGTGTTTAATACACAGCGACTAACATACACCAAAACAGTGTAAAGAGAGTGAATGTTGTAGCTATGTTTGCTATAAAGCTACCGAGGTGTCTAACTGTTGTTGTTGAAGGAGCGTCCCGTCCACTAGATAATACGTCACACTGGCAGCGTCGCCTGAACCTAAAAGACGCACATCGCCATCTGCTGACTGGAGGGGCAACGCAGTTGAGGAACCAAACGTTTATTTTTTATTAATTAAAGTTGATTATCATATTAAGTCGTTCAAAGAAAAGCATGTGTTGATTGATTAGTTTTTAATGAGTGAGAATTTAAAACAAACTTTAGACGCACTACATATTTACATTGAACATGGAACTGGAACATGCTTAACACCCCGCCAGTCCTACAATCTAAACTTGATGCCCTCAATCTCACACAAATTATCAATGAACCTACCAGGTACCTCCCCAAAACCTTAAACACGGGCACCCTCATAGATATCATCCTAACCAACTTCCCCTCTAAATACACCTCTGCTGTCTTCAACCAAGATCTCAGCGATCACTGCCTCATTGCCTGCATCCGTAATGGGTCAGCGGTCAAACGACCTCCACTCATCACTGTAAAACGCTCCCTGAAACACTTCTGCGAGCAGGCCTTTCTAATCGACCTGGCCGGGGTATCCTGGAAGGATATTGATCTCATCCCGTCAGTAGAGGATGCCTGGATATTTTTTAAAAATGCCTTCCTAACCATCCTAAATAAACATGCCCCATTCAAGAAATTTAGAACCAGGAACAGATATAGCCCTTGGTTCTCCCCAGACCTGACTGCCCTTAACCAACACAAAAACATCCTATGGCGTTCTGCATTAGCATCGAACAGCCCCCGTGATATGCAGCTGTTCAGGGAAGCTAGAAATCATTATACACAGGCAGTTAGAAAAGCCAAGGCTAGCTTTTTCAAGCAGAAATTTGCTTCCTGCAACACTAACTCAAAAAAGTTCTGGGACACTGTAAAGTCCATGGAGAATAAGAACACCTCCTCCCAGCTGCCCACTGCACTGAAGATAGGAAACACTGTCACCACTGATAAATCCACCATAATTGAGAATTTCAATAAGCATTTTTCTACGGCTGGCCATGCTTTCCACCTGGCTACTCCTACCCCGGACAACAGCACTGCACCCCCAACAGAAACTCGCCCAAGCCTTCCCCATTTCTCCTTCTCCCAAATCCATTCAGCTGATGTTCTGAAAGAGCTGCAAAATCTGGACCCCTACAAATCAGCCGGGCTAGACAATCTGGACCCTTTCTTTCTAAAATTATCTGCCGAAATTGTTGCCACCCCTATTACTAGCCTGTTCAACCTCTCTTTCGTGTCGTCTGAGATTCCCAAAGATTGGAAAGCAGCTGCGGTCATCCCCCTCTTCAAAGGGGGGGACACTCTTGACCCAAACTGCTACAGACCTATATCTATCCTACCGTGCCTTTCTAAGGTCTTCGAAAGCCAAGTCAACAAACAGATTACCGACCATTTCGAATCTCACCATACCTTCTCTGCTATGCAATCTGGTTTCAGAGCTGGTCATGGGTGCACCTCAGCCACGCTCAAGGTCCTAAACGATATCTTAACCGCCATCGATAAGAAACATTACTGTGCAGCCGTATTCATTGATCTGGCCAAGGCTTTCGACTCTGTCAATCACCATATCCTCATCGGCAGACTCGACAGCCTTGGTTTCTCAAATGATTGCCTCGCCTGGTTCACCAACTACTTCTCTGATAGAGTTCAGTGTGTCAAATCGGAGGGTCTGCTGTCCGGACCTCTGGCAGTCTCTATGGGGGTGCCACAGGGTTCAATTCTTGGACCGACTCTCTTCTCTGTATACATCAATGAGGTCGCTCTTGCTGCTGGTGAGTCCCTGATCCACCTCTACGCAGACGACACCATTCTGTATACTTCCGGCCCTTCTTTGGACACTGTGTTAACAACCCTCCAGGCAAGCTTCAATGCCATACAACTCTCCTTCCGTGGCCTCCAATTGCTCTTAAATACAAGTAAAACTAAATGCATGCTCTTCAACCGATCGCTACCTGCACCTACCCGCCTGTCCAACATCACTACTCTGGACGGCTCTGACTTAGAATACGTGGACAACTACAAATACTTAGGTGTCTGGTTAGACCGTAAACTCTCCTTCCAGACCCATATCAAACATCTCCAATCCAAAGTTAAATCTAGAATTGGCTTCCTATTTCGCAACAAAGCATCCTTCACTCATGCTGCCAAACATACCCTTGTAAAACTGACCATCCTACCAATCCTCGACTTTGGCGATGTCATTTACAAAATAGCCTCCAATACCCTACTCAACAAATTGGATGCAGTCTATCACAGTGCAATCCGTTTTATCACCAAAGCCCCATATACTACCCACCATTGCGACCTGTACGCTCTCGTTGGCTGGCCCTCGCTTCATACTCGTCGCCAAACCCACTGGCTCCATGTCATCTACAAGACCCTGCTAGGTAAAGTCCCCCCTTATCTCAGCTCGCTGGTCACCATAGCATCTCCCACCTGTAGCACACGCTCCAGCAGGTATATCTCTCTAGTCACCCCCAAAACCAATTCTTTCTTTGGCCGCCTCTCCTTCCAGTTCTCTGCTGCCAATGACTGGAACGAACAACAAAAATCTCTGAAACTGGAAACACTTATCTCCCTCACTAGCTTTAAGCACCAACTGTCAGAGCAGCTCACAGATTACTGCACCTGTACATAGCCCACCTATAATTTAGCCCAAACAACTACCTCTTTCCCAACTGTATTTCATTTTTATTTATTTATTTATTTTGCTCCTTTGCACCCCATTATTTTTTATTTCTACTTTGCACATTCTTCCATTGCAAAACTACCATTCCAGTATTTTACTTGCTATATTGTATTTACTTTGCCATCATGGCCTTTTTTGCCTTTACCTCCCTTCTCACCTCATTTGCTCACATTGTATATAGACTTGTTTATACTGCATTATTGACTGTATGTTTGTTTTTACTCCATGTGTAACTCTGTGTCGTTTTATCTGTCGAACTGCTTTGCTTTATCTTGGCCAGGTCGCAATTGTAAATGAGAACTTGTTCTCAACTTGCCTACCTGGTTAAATAAAGGTAAAATAAAATAAATAAATAAATAAAATAAAATAAATAAAAATAAATAAATTGAACCATAGTTCTGACATGGATCATTTTGACCCCAGAGGCATATCTTTTATCACAGCCAAAATGTGGTTTATTCCATTTTTCATGACTTGTCAATCAACTTGTTCTTAATCAATCTAAAGGTGAACAAGAACCCGATGTTCACTCTGACAGAAATCCAGATTTCCTCTGTGGAGACGGGAGAACCTTCCAGAAGGACAACCATCTCTGCAGCACTCCGCAAATCAGGCCTTAATGTAGCAATGATTAAATTGTCAACATTTATTCAATGGACAATTCTGTGAACTGTTCTGTGAAAGGTGTCGGCTAGAGATTAATTGCTGGAGCTTGCAGAGATTTGTAGTCTTGCATGTTGTCTACTTTGATGCTAATTAGCATATTTTAAGCAGAGAGTAAAAGGAGACAAATATATTGATACAAGTAACAAAGTAAAAGTATTTGTATTTATTATGGATCCCCATTAGTTCCTGCCAAGGCAGCAGCTACTCTTCCTGGGGTTTATTATGATCCCTATTAGTTCCTGCCAAGGCAGCAGCTACTCTTCCTGGGGTTTATATGGATCCCCTATTAGTTCCTGCCAAGGCAGCAGCTACTCTTCCTGGGATTTAATTATGATCCCCATTAGGTTCCTGCCAAGTAGCAGCTACTCTTCCTGGGGTTTATTATAGATCCCCATTAGTTCCTGCCAAGGCAGCAGCTACTCTTTCCTGGGGTTTATTATAGATCCCCATTAGTTCCTGCCAAGGCAGCAGCTACTCTTCCTGGGGTTTATTATGATCCCCATTAGGTTGCCTGCCAAGGCAGCAGCTACTCTTCCTGAGGTTTAATATGGATTCCCATTAGTTCCTGCCAAGGCAGCAGCTACTCTTCCTGGGTTTATTATGGATCCCCATTAGTTCCTGCCAAGGGCAGCAGCTACTCTTCCTGGGGTTTAATATGGATCCCCATTAGTTCCTACCAAGGTAGCAGCTACTCTTCCTGGGGTTTATTATGGATCCCCATTAGTTCCTGCCAAGGCAGCAGCTACTCTTCCTGGGGTCCAGCTAAAATAAAGGCATTTGTACCATTTTAAAAACATGACAATACATTGACAACACACTGTGTCCTCAGTCACCTTGTCCCAGAGAGGTTTACATGGTTATCAAAACATCACACCAGGGTGAGTCTAAACAAAACACAGCCCTGTGGGGAAAATGAATGGAACCATCTCCCTGTTTGACCTCTAGTTGTTATGGATATTATGACTCTACAGAGACACACAGTGGACGTGTCAAAATATGTTCCATTGATAAATCACACTTTATTTAACCTCAATGTCATCTTGTGTTTACATGGCATTGTAGATTGTAGCTGTATATAGGATGTATTCTGGATGTTTTCAGTGTTTTTTTAACCCTTTCAGACAATGGATTAATCACAATTAAAAATAGTGCACTAACATTACACAAAGTGAACTCAAGTCTGACAGCCCAAACAAACACACACATTCTCAGTCAAAAACACAAGTCAGAACACAGCCTCTCGATTCTCTCGTGTGTTTTCAGGTTCTCTGACTGGGAAAAGGTCTTTCCACAATGAGAGCAGTGGTATGTCTTCTCCTCCTGTGTATTTGTATGTATTCCTTCATGCTCTTTCAGGTACCTTAACCGGGTAAATCTCTCTCCACAATGGGAGCAGCGGTACATCTTCTTACCTGTGTGTGTCCTCTCATGCTTGTTCAGGTTTCCTACCTGGCCAAAACTCTTTCCACAATGGGAACATTGGAAAAGCTTTTCCCCTGTGTGTCCCCTCTCATGCGTTTGCAGGCTCCCTAACTGGGTAAACGACATTCCACATTGGGAACAGTGGTAAGGCTTCTCTCCAGTGTGTATTCTCTTATGTGTTCTCAGGCTCCCTAACTGAGTAAAACTCTTTCCACACTGGGAGCAGTGATGTCGTCCTGCTGGTTAGGACGTCTCGGGGTCTGGTTTCCCTGAAGGACTCTTCCTGCTGTCAGAAGGAGAGCCTGGTCTCTCTCCTGTCAAAGACAAACAGATGATTTAATTAAACAGAGACCTGAATGAAACCTCCACATGATAAAACTTCCTATGACATATAATCTAGGCTATATGTCAAAGCCACTACAAAATGCAGGTCTCTGTGTGGTTCTTAGTCAGAGAGGCCTATAGAATGGTCTAGAATGTCATTGTATGTTGTAGCGTTTACACCAGTCCAGCCTACGCTTGACACTCTAGCAATGATTAAGTACTTTATGATAACGCGGAAATTAAATAAACGATTTGGTATCATTTTTATGATGGAAGATTGAATAAGTGTGCTTCAAACGGTTTGCTTGTAATGATTAGTAGCCATCGTCTCGACTACCTGTGCATGAGTCCATTCAACTCAGTTTCCCTACCTGAAAAAACGCCATTCCGTAAAGTGTATTCGCGCACGCAAATTCAGGAAGAAACCGAAGAGCAGATGGCCTGACCGCGTTTTGCGACTGTCGGCTCACTTGACCGCAGACAACGGTGGGCTGGAAATCGCCTCCAGTTTAGTACAGTGGAATTGCCGTATTGAATGAAGGCAAGTCCATTCCGTGAGACATTTAAGTTGTGATTTTGGGTGCAAATCCATTGTTAAAGGTTTGTTGTTGGGCAGCTTCTTGATGCTATTCACATCTTACAGTGTAGCTTTATCAATTCCTACATTAAAACACGGCATTTAAGCTCAGAACTAGAGTAGAATGCCGTTTTAAAACCACGTATCAGTTCAACAACTATTTTCAAGACAGGACTTACTGGTGTTACTCAGATCTTCTGTCTCCTCCTCTTCTTCCCTCTCCTCCTCCTTCAATAGGACAGTTATCTCTCCTTCATTCACTCCAAATAAAGTATAATCGTTTTCTTCCTCTTCTTTCTGTGTAACAGCCTCACCCTCGACTTCTTCGTTTACTGTGACATCCTCCTCTTCATTCTCCTCTTTCACGACAACGTTCAGCCAAATACCTTCTTTCTCCTTCCAGCAGACCTCTTTTTTAGCAGGAGGGCAGCAGCTTGCTGAGCGCATGGTCGGGGATGTTAGCCAGCTAACCTAGCTAGTTAGCGACTAGCCTAGTGATAGGCTCATTTATCAAGCCAGCTACCGTTACCTGACTAAACGGAAATATGACATGAAATGGGGAAACTAGATAAAAGACAGAATTATGTTCCAAAAACAGAAGTAAATATAGACCGAAGCAGTCTGAACAGCTTGAACGTTTCCGCTAGGAAGCTACCGAGGTGGCTGACGAGATGTTGTTGAAGAAGCGTCCCGTCCACTACATTATACGTCACTCTGATAGCATCGCCTGAAAAACGCATATCGCCATCTGTTGACTGGAGTGGTTAACGCAGATAAATGTTTATTTTATTTCCAGACAAAAAGTGCATTTTTACATTTCTTTCATTAAATAATAATATAATAGTCAGACAACTGCAGATTTGTAATAAGTATGAATTTAAAACCTACTTCCACATTCTACCAACCAACAGATGTTTCTACTACAGGGAATATTAACCAATGAGGTGGGTCTTTACACATTCTACCAACCCAACAGATGTTTCTACTATGAACACTTTCTCACTTTCAGGTTCATTGAAGTTAAATTCCCAAAAAGCCTAAACAGGTTTGGTCATTATCAGGTATTGGAGTGTTGAAAGACGATGCACAACAACGGTTTCTTCCACGAAACCACGACTTCAATAACCACAGCGTCAAAATAACTGTAAAGTTATTCTCCATCGAAATGAATACCGCTACAATCGACCTGTTCGCAATACATGGGTATTGGGATCTGACCTCATTGATCTATCAGTAAGCTATGTTTACATGGGTATTGGGATCTGACCTCATTGATCTGTCAGTAAGCTATGTTTACATGGGTATTGGATCTAACCTCATTGATCTATCAGTAAGCTATGTTTAGCTATGTTTAGATGGGTATTGGGATCTCAGCTATAGTATAATCCAGCATAGAGTTCAGAGTGTGACTGTTTGAGGTTGTGGACAGGTGTCTTTTATACTGATAACAAGTTCAAACAGGTGTCATTAATATAGGTAACGAGTGGAGGACAGAGGAGCCTCTTAAATAAGAAGTTACAGGTCTGTGAGAGCCAGAAATCTTCCTTGTTTGTAGGTGACCAAATACTTATTTTCCACCATAATTTGCAAATAAATTCATTAAAAATCCTACAATGTGATTTTCTGGATTTTTTTCTCATTTTCAAATCAAATGTATTTATATAGCCCTTCATACATCAGCTGATATCTCAAAGTGCTGTCAGAAACCCAGCCTAAATGTAACGGCGTTCTTCGTTTGTTGAAAGAGAGGACCGAAATGCAGCGTGGTGGTTAGTCATGTTCTTTAATGAATGAATGACGATACATGAAATAACTATTAAATACGAAAACAACAAACGGAACGTGAAACCTAATACAGCCTATCTGGTGAACACTACACAAAGACAGGAACAATCACCCACGAAATACAAAGCAAAACTCAGGCTACCTAAATACGGTTCCCCATCAGAGACAACAAGAATCACCTGACTCTGATCGAGAACCGCCTCAGGCAGCCCAAACCTAACTAGACACACCCCTAATCATTAGCAATCCCAATCCTATAAAACCCCAATACGAAACACAACACGTAAACCCATGTCACACCCTGGCCTGACCAAAATATATAACGAAAACACAAAACACTATGACCAAGGCGTGACAGAACCCCCCCCCCCAAGGTGCGGACTCCCGGACGCACCTCAAAACCATAGGGAGGGTCCGGGTGGGCGTCTGTCCATGGTGGCGGCTCCGTCTCGGGACGTGGACCCCATTTCATTAATGTCCTAGTTCCTCCCCTTCGCGTCTTGGGATAATCCACCCTCGCCGCCGACCATGGCCTAATAGTCCTCACCCAGAACCCCACTGAACTGAGGAGCAGCTTGTGACTGAGGGGCAGCTCGGGACTGAGGGGCAGCTCGGGACTGAGGCAGCTCGGGACTGAGGTGCAGCTCGGGACTGAGGGGCAGCTCGGGACTGAGGGGCAGCTCTGGACTGAGGGGCAGCTCGGAACTGAGGGGCAGCCCGGAACTGAGGGGCAGCCCGGAACTGAGGGGAAGCCCAGTACTGAGAGGAAGTCCAGTACTGTGAGGAAGCCTAGTACTGAGAGGAAGCCCAGTACTGAGATGAAGCTCAGGTAGGTAGTAGGCTCCGGTAGATCCTGGCTGGCTGGCGGATCTGGAAGATTCAGGTTGACTAGCAGATCTGGAAGATTCTGGTTGACTAGCAGATCTGGAAGATTCTGGTTGACTAGCAGATCTGGCAGATTCTGGTTGACTGGCAGATCTGGAAGAGACTGGTTGACAGGCTGATCTGGAAGAGTCTGGCTGACTGGCAGATCTGGAAGAGTCTGGCTGACTGGCAGATCTGGAAGAGTCTGGCTGACTGGCGGATCTGGAAGAGTCTGGCTGACTGGCGGATCTGGAAGAGTCTGGCTGACTGGCGGATCCTGGCCGACTGGCACTACTGGCAGATCCTGGCCGACTGGCACTTCTGGCGGATCCTGGCTGACTGGCACTTCTGGCGGATCCTGGCAGACTGGTGGATCCTGGCTGACTGGTGGATCTAACTGATCCTGACAGACTGGCGACGCTGGGCAGACTGGCGGTGCTGGGCAGACTGGCGACGCTGGGCAGACTGGCGACGCTGGGCAGACTGGCGGTGCTGGGCAGACTGGCGATGCTGGGCAGACTGGCGACGCTGGGCAGACTGGCGACGCTGGGCAGACTGGGGGCACTGGCGGCGCTGGGCAGACTGGCGCCACTGGCGGCGCTGGGCAGACTGGCGGCACTGGCGGCGCTGGGCAGACTGGCGGCACTGGCGGCGCTGGGCAGACTGGCGGCACTGGCTGCTCCATATAGGCTGACAGCTCTGGCGGCTTCTTACAGACTGACAGCTCTGGCGGCTCCGTGCTTACTGGCAGCTCTTTGCAGACTGACAGCTCCTTGCAGACTGACAGCTCCGTGCAGACTGACAGCTCCTTGCAGACTGACAGATCCTTGCAGACTGACAGCTCCTTGCAGACTGACAGCTCCTTGCAGACTGGCAGCTCCTTGCAGACTGACAGATCCTTGCAGACTGACAGCTCCTTGCAGACTGACAGCTCCTTGCAGACTGGCAGCTCCTTGCAGACTGACTGCTCGGGCTGCTTCATGCAGACTGACAGCTCTGGCTGCTCCATGCAGACTGACATCTCTGGCTGCTTCATGCAGACTGACAGCTCTGGCTGCTCCATGCAGGCTGGCAGCTCTGGCTTCTCCATGCAGACTGACAGCTCCTTGCCTGACCACAAATATATAACGAAAACACAAAACACTATGACACTAAAACCCCAAACAGCAAGCAATGCAGGTGTAGAAGCACGGTGGCTAGGAAAAACTCCCTAGAAAGGCCAAAACCTAGGAAGAAACCTAGAGAGGAACCAGGCTATGTGGGGTGGCCAGTCCTCTTCTGGCTGTGCCGGGTGGAGATTAAAACAGAACATGGCCAAGATGTTCAAATGTTCATAAATGATCAGCATGTTTGAATAATAAGAAGGCAGAACAGTTGAAACTGGAGCAGCAGCATGGCCAGGTGGACTGGGGACAGCAAGGAGTCATCATGTCAGGTAATCCTGGGGCATGGTCCTAGGGCTCAGGTCAGTTGAAACTGGAACAGCAGCATGGCCAGGTGGACTGGGGACAGCAAGGAGTCATCATGTCAGGTAATCCTGGGGCATGGTCCTAGGGCTCAGGTCCTCCGAGAGAGAGAAGGAGAGAATTAGAGAACACACACTTAGACACACACAGGACACCGAATAGGACAGGAGAAGTACTCCAGATATAACAAACTGACCCTAGCCCCCCGACACATAAACTACTGCAGCATAAATACTGGAGGCTGAGACAGGAGGGGTCAGGAGACACTGTGGACCCATCCGAGGACACCCCCGGACAGGGCCAAACAGGAAGGATATAACCCCACCCACTTTGCCAAAGCACAGCCCCCACACCACTAGAGGGATATCTTCAACCACCAACTTACCATCCTGAGACAGGGCCGAGTATAGCCCACAAAGATCCCCGCCATGGCACAACCCAAGGGGGGGCGCCAACCCAGACAGGATGACCACATCAGTGAATCAACCCACTCAGGTGACGCACCCCTTCCAGGGACGGCATGAGAGAGCCCCAGTAAGCCAGTGACTCAGCCCCTGTAATAGGGTGAGGCAGAGAATCCCAGTGGAAAGAGGGGAACCGGCCAGGCAGAGACAGCAAGGGCGGTTCGTTGCTCCAGAGCCTTTCCGTTCACCTTCCCACTCCTGGGCCAGACTACACTCAATCATATGACCCACTGAAGAGATGAGTCTTCAGTACTTTAAGTGTACCTATTATGTAAATTACAGGCCTCTCTCATCTTTTTAAGTGGGAGAACTTGCACAATTGGTGGCTGACTAAATACTTTTTTGCCCCACTGTGTATATATATATCATACACATGTAACAGTATAAATTTAGACCGTCCCCTCGCCCATACCCGGGCGCAAACCAGGGACCCTCTGCATACATCGATAACAGTCACCCACGAAGCATCGTTACCCATCGCTCCACAAAAGCCATGGCCCTTGCAGAGCAAAGCCGTTTCACATCTGTTACCTCAGCACCACCGCTAACTAAGCTAGTCGTTTCACATCCGTTACCTCAGCACCACCGCTAACTAAGCTAGTCGTTTCACATCTGTTACCTCAGCACCACCGCTAACTAAGCTAGTCGTTTCACATCTGTTACCTCAGCACCACCGCTAACTAAGCTAGCCTTTTAACATCCGTTACCTCAGCACCACCGCTAACTAAGCTAGCCGTTTCACATCCGTTACACACACACACATTTTTGTAATAATGACAATTGCAGCAATACTGAATGAACAATGAACACTTTTATTTGAACTTAATATAATACACACACACACACACCTCTGAAGTGACAATGATACTGAAGAGTCTGCTTAGGAGACAAATACTCTCAACTGTTTGAATAAAAATAGAGTTTAAGTTACCTGTGATGAATGTTGAAAACAAAAACTGTCATTTCTATATGCAGGAAATCCTATTTTAATAATGGACATGGTAAGAATTGACTACCAAAGTGCGAGTCATAATTCCCATGACACCTTCTAGCAACATCTGAAAAGCGGTTCCTTCATTTATTCCATAGGATATTTTTAGATTCACTTAAAATAAGGTCTGTGTTGAGTGTAGGCTTACACCACCTTGCCAATTGTATAACTGTGTAGATATCCACAGGACAAGGTAACTCGGATCAATATTGGCTAAATATAAGCAAAGATCATTTATGAAAATATGTTGACAAACGTTACCTTATCCTAATGAGATTTACACGGGTATCAAAACGCAGAAGTGGTTTAAAACCTGTTAGGGCTAGGCAGAATACTGCCCCCTTTGGAGGAATTGCGTGCCCATAGTAAACAGAAACAAAATCTGTCCAAAACTGCTAATATATGCATATAATAATAATAATTGAATAGAAAACACTCTAAAGCTTCTAAAACCGTTCAAATTATGTCTGTATGTAAAGCAGAACTCACAGGGCAGCCATTCTCCCAAACTCTCTCTGTCAGCAGGAAAGTTGGGCCAACTTTGACGTCATCGCCCCCACCCTTCCCAACCAGCTACGGATCTGGGAACAGTTTCTATCTCTTCAACGCAATGTCTCCTTTCAATAGGGCGTTTCATTGTGAAAATCGCGTGGGCTTTGACCCGTTGGCGGGCAAAAGCATTGGTGTCACGTGAAAACACATGCACTTTCATGCGCGTTTTGCCGGAATTTGTCGCGTTTGAGAACACAAAGACACAGACTTGAAAACCAAACGCAGTTTTTGGTAAGTATGACTCCTTATACGACTTATGATCGAAGACCATCAAAGGTAAGGGAATATTTATGTGGTAATTTTGTGTTTCTGTTGACTCCAACATAGCGGAGAAATATTGCTAATGTCTGAGCTCCGTCTCAGATTATTGAAAAATGAACGATTTCTGTAACGTTAAAAATAAATGTAACACAGCGGTTGCATTAAGAAGAAGTGTATCTTTCTATCTATATGTAGAACATGTATATTTAGTCAAAGTTTATGATGTGTATTGCTGTTATCTGGCGTTATCTGGCGGAGTTATCATCATTTCTCTGGACATTCTAGTAGCATTTTTTGAACATGGCCGTCAATGTAAACAGTGATTTATGGATATAAATGGCATATTATTGAAAAATACATAAATGTACTGTATAACATGTCCTATTCCTGTCATCTGATGAAGATTTTCAAAAGGTTAGTGAATTATTTTTCTTTTAATCCTGCTTTTGTGATTGCATCTTTTATTCGACAAAAATGGCTATTTAAATTAGCCGTATCTTTGGTGGTGGTTTGACATAAATATGTGCTATGTTTTCGCCGTAAAACATTTTAGAAATCTGACTTGCTGGGTAGATGAACAAGGTGTTTATCTTTCATTTGAGCTATTGGACTTGTTAATGTGTGGAGGTTAAATATTTCTAAGAATATTTTTGCATTCTGTGCGCCACTGTTTCAGTTGAGCGGGGGGGGTGGTACCCCTTGGGGAACGTGGTAGCGTGAACAAGTTTTAAGCCTGAACCCTAACCTGCACCCTAACCTGCACCCCAACCTGCACGAAACACAGACCTTATCTGAAGTAGATCAAGACATTCTCTATGGAAGACATGAACAGAGGCGGTTTAAGCCTGAACCCTAACCTGCACCCTAACCTGCACCCTAACCTGTACCCTAACCTGCACCCTAACCTGCACGAAACACAGACCTTATCTGAAGTAGATCAAGACATTCTCTATGGAAGACATGAACAGTAAAATAACGAAGGAACCCCTTTCAAATTCAGCTGCTAGTTATTACAGGAATTATAACCCGTCGACTATTTCTCTCTAAACCATATACCTCTGACTGATCCGGAAACTATCACCTCGAAAACAAGACGTTTGTTCCGTTCCATATTTTATCTAACGGGTCCATGAGTCTAAATATTCCTGTTACATTGTACAACCTTCAATGTTATGTCATAATTACGTAACATTCTGGCAAATTAGTTTGCAAAGAGCCAGGCGGCCCAAACTGTTGCATATACCCTGACTCTGCGTGCAATGAACGCAAGAGAAATGACACAATTTCACCTGGTTAATATTGCCTGCTAACCTGGATTTCTTTTAGCTAAATATGCAGGTTTAAAAATATATACTTGTGTATTGATTTTAAGAAAGGCATTGATGTTTATGGTTAAGTACACATTGGAGCAATGACAGTCATTGATTGATTGTTTTTTTGTAAGATAAGTGTAATGCTAGCTAGCAACTTACGTAGCTTACTGCATTCGCGTAACAGGCAGACTCCTCCTGGAGTGCAATGTAATCAGGTGGCTGGAGCGCTGGACTAGTTAACTGTAAGGTTGCTAGTTGGAACTCCCTCGCTGACAAGGTTAAAAATCTGTCATTCTGCGTTCCTAGGCCGTCATTGAAAATAAGAATGTGTTCTTAACTGACTTGCCGAGTTAAATAAAGATTAAATAAAGGCGTAAAGAAAATATTATAATAATTATAATAATAAACAATTATAATAAAAAATAATAAATCAAATCATCGGCAAATTGGCGAGCAACTCCTTGTTTTGTCTGATCCGTTTCCAAAAAGTCACTTAGCATATATATTAGAGAAGGGTCTATCTGGGGGCCACGGCATGTTGTGATTTTCGTGTAGTTATGTTTTACTAAACACCTTGTATCACACATGCCCTGTTCCAGTGTAACTAGATCTCCACAGTGATGTATCACATGCCCTGTTCCAGGGTGACTAGATCTCCACAGTGATGTATCAATGCTCTGTTCCAGTGTGACTAGATCTCCACAGTGATGTATCACATGCTCTGTTCCAGTGTTACCAGATCTCCACAGTGATGAATCACATGGTCTGTTCCAGTGTTACTAGATCTCCACAGTGATGTATCACATGCTCTGTTCCAGTGTTACTAGATCTCCGCAGTGATGTAACACACATGCTCTGTTCCAGTGTAACTAGATCTCCACAGTGATGTATCAATGCTCTGTTCCAGGGTGACTAGATCTCCACAGTGATGTATCAATGCTCTGTTCCAGGGTGACTAGATCTCCACAGTGATGTATCACATGCTCTGTTCCAGGGTGACTAGATCTCCACAGTGATGTATCAATGCTCTGTTCCAGTGTTACTAGATCTCCACAGTGATGTATCAATGCTCTGTTCCAGTGTTACTAGATCTCCACAGTGATGTATCAATGCTCTGTTCCAGTGTAACTAGATCTCCACAGTGATGTATCAATGCTCTGTTCCAGGGTGACTAGATCTCCACAGTGATGTATCAATGCTCTGTTCCAGTGTTACTAGATCTCCACAGTGATGTATCAATGCTCTGTTCCAGGGTGACTAGATCTCCACAGTGATGTATCACATGCTCTGTTCCAGGGTGACTAGATCTCCACAGTGATGTATCAATGCTCTGTTCCAGTGTTACTAGATCTCCACAGTGATGTATCAATGCTCTGTTCCAGTGTTACTAGATCTCCACAGTGATGTATCAATGCTCTGTTCCAGGGTGACTAGATCTCCACGGTGATGTATCAATGCTCTGTTCCAGTGTAACTAGATCTCCACAGTGATGTATCAATGCTCTGTTCCAGTGTTACTAGATCTCCACAGTGATGTATCACATGCCCTGTTCCAGTGTAACTAGATCTCCACAGTGATGTATCACACATGCTCTGTTCCAGTGTGACTAGATCTCCACAGTGATGTATCACACATGTCCTGTTCCAGTGTGACTAGATCTCCACAGTGATGTATCACATGCTCTGTTCCAGTGTTACTAGATCTCCACAGTGATGTATCACATGGTCTGTTCCAGTGTTACTAGATCTCCACAGTGATGTATCACATGCTCTGTTCCAGTGTTACTAGATCTCCACAGTGATGTAACACACATGCTCTGTTCCAGTGTAACTAGATCTCCACAGTGATGTATCAATGCTCTGTTCCAGGGTGACTAGATCTCCACAGTGATGTATCAATGCTCTGTTCCAGGGTGACTAGATCTCCACAGTGATGTATCACATGCTCTGTTCCAGGGTGACTAGATCTCCACAGTGATGTATCAATGCTCTGTTCCAGTGTTACTAGATCTCCACAGTGATGTATCAATGCTCTGTTCCAGTGTTACTAGATCTCCACAGTGATGTATCAATGCTCTGTTCCAGTGTAACTAGATCTCCACAGTGATGTATCAATGCTCTGTTCCAGGGTGACTAGATCTCCACAGTGATGTATCAATGCTCTGTTCCAGTGTTACTAGATCTCCACAGTGATGTATCAATGCTCTGTTCCAGGGTGACTAGATCTCCACAGTGATGTATCACATGCTCTGTTCCAGGGTGACTAGATCTCCACAGTGATGTATCAATGCTCTGTTCCAGTGTTACTAGATCTCCACAGTGATGTATCAATGCTCTGTTCCAGTGTTACTAGATCTCCACAGTGATGTATCAATGCTCTGTTCCAGGGTGACTAGATCTCCACGGTGATGTATCAATGCTCTGTTCCAGTGTAACTAGATCTCCACAGTGATGTATCAATGCTCTGTTCCAGTGTGACTAGATCTCCACAGTGATGTATCAATGCTCTGTTCCAGTGTGACTAGATCTCCACAGTGATGTATCAATGCTCTGTTCCAGTGTAACTAGATCTCCACAGTGATGTATCACATGCCCTGTTCCAGTGTGACTAGATCTCCACAGTGATGTATCACATGCCCTGTTCCAGTATAACTAGATCTCCACAGTGATGTAACACACATGCCCTGTTCCAGTGTAACTAGATCTCCACAGTGATGTAACACACATGCTCTGTTCCAGTGTGACTAGATCTCCAATTTGAGAACATTTTTGTAAACATTGGAGCTTTTTATTGATTTTTAAACACCCCCAGACAATTTAGAGAAAAAACCATGATTTGAACATACAGTAAAAACAAGCCTGGTTTGAGGCTGCATAGATCCATAAATTGGACAGTCACAGTGATGTATCAATGCTCTGTTCCAGGGTGACTAGATCTCCACAGTGATGTATCAATGCTCTGTTCCAGGGTGACTAGATCTCCACAGTGATGTATCACACATGCTCTGTTCCAGTGTGACTAGATCTCCACAGTGATGTATCAATGCTCTGTTCCAGTGTGACTAGATCTCCACAGTGATGTATCAATGCTCTGTTCCAGTGTAACTAGATCTCCACAGTGATGTATCAATGCTCTGTTCCAGTGTGACTAGATCTCCACAGTGATGTATCAATGCTCTGTTCCAGTGTAACTAGATCTCCACAGTGATGTATCAATGCTCTGTTCCAGTGTAACTAGATCTCCACAGTGATGTATCAATGCTCTGTTCCAGTGTGACTAGATCTCCACAGTGATGTATCAATGCTCTGTTCCAGTGTAACTAGATCTCCACAGTGATGTATCACATGCCCTGTTCCAGTGTGACTAGATCTCCACAGTGATGTATCACACATGCTCTGTTCCAGTGTAACTAGATCTCCACAGTGATGTATCACACATGCCCTGTTCCAGTGTAACTAGATCTCCACAGTGATGTATCACACATGCTCTGTTCCAGTGTAACTAGATCTCCACAGTGATGTATCACACATGCTCTGTTCCAGTGTAACTAGATCTCCACAGTGATGTATCACACATGCTCTGTTCCAGTGTAACTAGATCTCCACAGTGATGTATCACATGTCCTGTTCCAGTGTGACTAGATCTCCACAGTGATGTAACACACATGCCCTGTTCCAGTGTGACTAGATCTCCACAGTGATGTAACACACATGCCCTGTTCCAGTGTAACTAGATTTCCACAGTGATGTAACACACATGCTCTGTTCCAGTGTGACTAGATCTCCAATTTGAGAACATTTTTGTAAACATTGGAGCTTTTTATTGATTTTTAAACACCCCCAGACAATTTAGAGAAAAAACCATGATTTGAACATACAGTAAAAACAAGCCTGGTTTGAGGCTGCATAGATCCATAAATTGGACAGTCACAGTGATGTATCAATGCTCTGTTCCAGGGTGACTAGATCTCCACAGTGATGTATCAATGCTCTGTTCCAGTGTGACTAGATCTCCACAGTGATGTATCAATGCTCTGTTCCAGTGTAACTAGATCTCCACAGTGATGTATCAATGCTCTGTTCCAGTGTGACTAGATCTCCACAGTGATGTATCAATGCTCTGTTCCAGTGTAACTAGATCTCCACAGTGATGTATCACATGCCCTGTTCCAGTGTGACTAGATCTCCACAGTGATGTATCACACATGCTCTGTTCCAGTGTAACTAGATCTCCACAGTGATGTATCACACATGCCCTGTTCCAGTGTAACTAGATCTCCACAGTGATGTATCACACATGCTCTGTTCCAGTGTAACTAGATCTCCACAGTGATGTATCACACATGCTCTGTTCCAGTGTAACTAGATCTCCACAGTGATGTATCACACATGCTCTGTTCCAGTGTAACTAGATCTCCACAGTGATGTATCACACATGCCCTGTTCCAGTGTTACTAGATCTCCACAGTGATGTATCAATGCTCTGTTCCAGTGTTACTAGATCTCCACAGTGATGTATCAATGCTCTGTTCCAGTGTAACTAGATCTCCACAGTGATGTATCAATGCTCTGTTCCAGGGTGACTAGATCTCCACAGTGATGTATCAATGCTCTGTTCCAGTGTTACTAGATCTCCACAGTGATGTATCAATGCTCTGTTCCAGGGTGACTAGATCTCCACAGTGATGTATCAATGCTCTGTTCCAGTGAAACTAGATCTCCACAGTGATGTATCAATGCTCTGTTCCAGTGTAACTAGATCTCCACAGTGATGTATCAATGCTCTGTTCCAGGGTGACTAGATCTCCACGGTGATGTATCAATGCTCTGTTCCAGTGTAACTAGATCTCCACAGTGATGTATCAATGCTCTGTTCCAGTGTGACTAGATCTCCACAGTGATGTATCAATGCTCTGTTCCAGTGTGACTAGATCTCCACAGTGATGTATCAATGCTCTGTTCCAGTGTAACTAGATCTCCACAGTGATGTATCACATGCCCTGTTCCAGTGTGACTAGATCTCCACAGTGATGTATCACATGCCCTGTTCCAGTATAACTAGATCTCCACAGTGATGTAACACACATGCCCTGTTCCAGTGTAACTAGATCTCCACAGTGATGTAACACACATGCTCTGTTCCAGTGTGACTAGATCTCCAATTTGAGAACATTTTTGTAAACATTGGAGCTTTTTATTGATTTTTAAACACCCCCAGACAATTTAGAGAAAAAAACATGATTTGAACATACAGTAAAAACAAGCCTGGTTTGAGGCTGCATAGATCCATAAATTGGACAGTCACAGTGATGTATCAATGCTCTGTTCCAGGGTGACTAGATCTCCACAGTGATGTATCAATGCTCTGTTCCAGGGTGACTAGATCTCCACAGTGATGTATCACACATGCTCTGTTCCAGTGTGACTAGATCTCCACAGTGATGTATCAATGCTCTGTTCCAGTGTGACTAGATCTCCACAGTGATGTATCAATGCTCTGTTCCAGTGTGACTAGATCTCCACAGTGATGTATCACATGCTCTGTTCCAGTGTGACTAGATCTCCACAGTGATGTAACACACATGCCCTGTTCTAGTGTAACTAGATCTCCACAGTGATGTAACACACATGCTCTGTTCCAGTGTGACTAGATCTCCAATTTGAGAACATTTTTGTAAACATTGGAGCTTTTTATTGATTTTTAAACACCCCCAGACAATTTAGAGAAAAAACCATGATTTGAACATACAGTAAAAACAAGCCTGGTTTGAGGCTGCATAGATCCATAAATTGGACAGTCACAGTGATGTATCAATGCTCTGTTCCAGGGTGACTAGATCTCCACAGTGATGTATCAATGCTCTGTTCCAGTGTTACTAGATCTCCACAGTGATGTATCAATGCTCTGTTCCAGTGTGACTAGATCTCCACAGTGATGTATCAATGCTCTGTTCCAGTGAAACTAGATCTCCACAGTGATGTATCAATGCTCTGTTCCAGTGTTACTAGATCTCCACAGTGATGTATCAATGCTCTGTTCCAGTGTGACTAGATCTCCACAGTGATGTATCAATGCTCTGTTCCAGTGTAACTAGATCTCCACAGTGATGTATCAATGATCTGTTCCAGGGTGACTAGATCTCCACGGTGATGTATCAATGCTCTGTTCCAGTGTAACTAGATCTCCACAGTGATGTATCAATGCTCTGTTCCAGGGTGACTAGATCTCCACAGTGATGTATCACACATGCTCTGTTCCAGTGTAACTAGATCTCCACAGTGATGTATCAATGCTCTGTTCCAGTGTGACTAGATCTCCACAGTGATGTATCAATGCTCTGTTCCAGTGTAATTAGGTCTCCACAGTGATGTATCAATGCTCTGTTCCAGTGTAACTAGATCTCCACAGTGATGTATCAATGCTCTGTTCCAGTGTGACTAGATCTCCACAGTGATGTATCAATGCTCTGTTCCAGTGTAACTAGATCTCCACAGTGATGTATCAATGCTCTGTTCCAGTGTAACTAGATCTCCACAGTGATGTATCAATGCTCTGTTCCAGTGAAACTAGATCTCCACAGTGATGTATCAATGCTCTGTTCCAGTGTGACTAGATCTCCACAGTGATGTATCAATGCTCTGTTCCAGTGTGACTAGATCTCCACAGTGATGTATCACATGCTCTGTTCCAGGGTGACTAGATCTCCACAGTGATGTATCAATGCTCTGTTCCAGTGTTACTAGATCTCCACAGTGATGTATCAATGCTCTGTTCCAGTGTTACTAGATCTCCACAGTGATGTATCAATGCTCTGTTCCAGTGTGACTAGATCTCCACAGTGATGTATCAATGCTCTGTTCCAGTGTGACTAGATCTCCACAGTGATGTATCAATGCTCTGTTCCAGTGTGACTAGATCTCCACAGTGATGTATCAATGCTCTGTTCCAGTGTAACTAGATCTCCACAGTGATGTATCAATGCTCTGTTCCAGTGTAACTAGATCTCCACAGTGATGTATCAATGCTCTGTTCCAGTGAAACTAGATCTCCACAGTGATGTATCAATGCTCTGTTCCAGTGTAACTAGATCTCCACAGTGATGTATCAATGCTCTGTTCCAGTGAAACTAGATCTCCACAGTGATGTATCAATGCTCTGTTCCAGTGTAACTAGATCTCCACAGTGATGTATCAATGCTCTGTTCCAGTGAAACTAGATCTCCACAGTGATGTATCACATGCTCTGTTCCAGGGTGACTAGATCTCCACAGTGATGTATCAATGCTCTGTTCCAGGGTGACTAGATCTCCACAGTGATGTATCACATGCTCTGTTCCAGGGTGACTAGATCTCCACAGTGATGTATCAATGCTCTGTTCCAGTGTTACTAGATCTCCACAGTGATGTATCAATGCTCTGTTCCAGTGTTACTAGATCTCCACAGTGATGTATCAATGCTCTGTTCCAGTGAAAATAGATCTCCACAGTGATGTATCAATGCTCTGTTCCAGTGTAACTAGATCTCCACAGTGATGTATCAATGCTCTGTTCCAGGGTGACTAGATCTCCACGGTGATGTATCAATGCTCTGTTCCAGTGTAACTAGATCTCCACAGTGATGTATCAATGCTCTGTTCCAGTGTGACTAGATCTCCACAGTGATGTATCAATGCTCTGTTCCAGTGTAACTAGATCTCCACAGTGATGTATCAATGCTCTGTTCCAGTGTAACTAGATCTCCACAGTGATGTATCAATGCTCTGTTCCAGTGTGACTAGATCTCCACAGTGATGTATCAATGCTCTGTTCCAGTGTAACTAGATCTCCACAGTGATGTATCACATGCCCTGTTCCAGTGTGACTAGATCTCCAAAGTGATGTATCACACATGCTCTGTTCCAGTGTAACTAGATCTCCACAGTGATGTATCACACATGCCCTGTTCCAGTGTAACTAGATCTCCACAGTGATGTATCACACATGCTCTGTTCCAGTGTAACTAGATCTCCACAGTGATGTATCACACATGCTCTGTTCCAGTGTAACTAGATCTCCACAGTGATGTATCACACATGCTCTGTTCCAGTGTAACTAGATCTCCACAGTGATGTATCACATGCCCTGTTCCAGTGTGACTAGATCTCCACAGTGATGTAACACACATGCCCTGTTCCAGTGTGACTAGATCTCCACAGTGATGTAACACACATGCCCTGTTCCAGTGTAACTAGATTTCCACAGTGATGTAACACACATGCTCTGTTCCAGTGTGACTAGATCTCCAATTTGAGAACATTTTTGTAAACATTGGAGCTTTTTATTGATTTTTAAACACCCCCAGACAATTTAGAGAAAAAACCATGATTTGAACATACAGTAAAAACAAGCCTGGTTTGAGGCTGCATAGATCCATAAATTGGACAGTCACAGTGATGTATCAATGCTCTGTTCCAGGGTGACTAGATCTCCACAGTGATGTATCAATGCTCTGTTCCAGTGTTACTAGATCTCCACAGTGATGTATCAATGCTCTGTTCCAGTGTGACTAGATCTCCACAGTGATGTATCAATGCTCTGTTCCAGTGTAACTAGATCTCCACAGTGATGTATCAATGCTCTGTTCCAGTGTAACTAGATCTCCACAGTGATGTATCAATGCTCTGTTCCAGTGTGACTAGATCTCCACAGTGATGTATCAATGCTCTGTTCCAGTGTAACTAGATCTCCACAGTGATGTATCAATGCTCTGTTCCAGGGTGACTAGATCTCCACGGTGATGTATCAATGCTCTGTTCCAGTGTAACTAGATCTCCACAGTGATGTATCAATGCTCTGTTCCAGAGTGACGAGATCTCCACAGTGATGTATCACACATGCTCTGTTCCAGTGTAACTAGATCTCCACAGTGATGTATCAATGCTCTGTTCCAGTGTGACTAGATCTCCACAGTGATGTATCAATGCTCTGTTCCAGTGTAATTAGGTCTCCACAGTGATGTATCAATGCTCTGTTCCAGTGTAACTAGATCTCCACAGTGATGTATCAATGCTCTGTTCCAGTGTGACTAGATCTCCACAGTGATGTATCAATGCTCTGTTCCAGTGTAACTAGATCTCCACAGTGATGTATCAATGCTCTGTTCCAGTGTAACTAGATCTCCACAGTGATGTATCAATGCTCTGTTCCAGTGAAACTAGATCTCCACAGTGATGTATCAATGCTCTGTTCCAGTGTGACTAGATCTCCACAGTGATGTATCAATGCTCTGTTCCAGTGTGACTAGATCTCCACAGTGATGTATCACATGCTCTGTTCCAGGGTGACTAGATCTCCACAGTGATGTATCAATGCTCTGTTCCAGTGTTACTAGATCTCCACAGTGATGTATCAATGCTCTGTTCCAGTGTTACTAGATCTCCACAGTGATGTATCAATGCTCTGTTCCAGTGTGACTAGATCTCCACAGTGATGTATCAATGCTCTGTTCCAGTGTGACTAGATCTCCACAGTGATGTATCAATGCTCTGTTCCAGTGTGACTAGATCTCCACAGTGATGTATCAATGCTCTGTTCCAGTGTAACTAGATCTCCACAGTGATGTATCAATGCTCTGTTCCAGTGTAACTAGATCTCCACAGTGATGTATCAATGCTCTGTTCCAGTGAAACTAGATCTCCACAGTGATGTATCAATGCTCTGTTCCAGTGTAACTAGATCTCCACAGTGATGTATCAATGCTCTGTTCCAGTGAAACTAGATCTCCACAGTGATGTATCAATGCTCTGTTCCAGTGTAACTAGATCTCCACAGTGATGTATCAATGCTCTGTTCCAGTGAAACTAGATCTCCACAGTGATGTATCACATGCTCTGTTCCAGGGTGACTAGATCGCCACAGTGATGTATCAATGCTCTGTTCCAGGGTGACTAGATCTCCACAGTGATGTATCACATGCTCTGTTCCAGGGTGACTAGATCTCCACAGTGATGTATCAATGCTCTGTTCCAGTGTTACTAGATCTCCACAGTGATGTATCAATGCTCTGTTCCAGTGTTACTAGATCTCCACAGTGATGTATCAATGCTCTGTTCCAGTGAAACTAGATCTCCACAGTGATGTATCAATGCTCTGTTCCAGTGTAACTAGATCTCCACAGTGATGTATCAATGCTCTGTTCCAGGGTGACTAGATCTCCACGGTGATGTATCAATGCTCTGTTCCAGTGTAACTAGATCTCCACAGTGATGTATCAATGCTCTGTTCCAGTGTGACTAGATCTCCACAGTGATGTAACAATGCTCTGTTCCAGTGTAACTAGATCTCCACAGTGATGTATCAATGCTCTGTTCCAGTGTAACTAGATCTCCACAGTGATGTATCAATGCTCTGTTCCAGTGTGACTAGATCTCCACAGTGATGTATCAATGCTCTGTTCCAGTGTAACTAGATCTCCACAGTGATGTATCACATGCCCTGTTCCAGTGTGACTAGATCTCCACAGTGATGTATCACACATGCTCTGTTCCAGTGTAACTAGATCTCCACAGTGATGTATCACACATGCCCTGTTCCAGTGTAACTAGATCTCCACAGTGATGTATCACACATGCTCTGTTCCAGTGTAACTAGATCTCCACAGTGATGTATCACACATGCTCTGTTCCAGTGTAACTAGATCTCCACAGTGATGTATCACACATGCTCTGTTCCAGTGTAACTAGATCTCCACAGTGATGTATCACATGCCCTGTTCCAGTGTGACTAGATCTCCACAGTGATGTAACACACATGCCCTGTTCCAGTGTGACTAGATCTCCACAGTGATGTAACACACATGCCCTGTTCCAGTGTAACTAGATTTCCACAGTGATGTAACACACATGCTCTGTTCCAGTGTGACTAGATCTCCAATTTGAGAACATTTTTGTAAACATTGGAGCATTTTATTGATTTTTAAACACCCCCAGACAATTTAGAGAAAAAACCATTATTTGAACATACCGTAAAAACAAGCCTGGTTTGAGGCTGCATAGATCCATAAATTGGACAGTCACAGTGATGTATCAATGCTCTGTTCCAGGGTGACTAGATCTCCACAGTGATGTATCAATGCTCTGTTCCAGTGTTACTAGATCTCCACAGTGATGTATCAATGCTCTGTTCCAGTGAAACTAGATCTCCACAGTGATGTATCAATGCTCTGTTCCAGTGTAACTAGATCTCCACAGTGATGTATCAATGCTCTGTTCCAGGGTGACTAGATCTCCACGGTGATGTATCAATGCTCTGTTCCAGTGTAACTAGATCTCCACAGTGATGTATCAATGCTCTGTTCCAGTGTGACTAGATCTCCACAGTGATGTATCAATGCTCTGTTCCAGTGTAACTAGATCTCCACAGTGATGTATCAATGCTCTGTTCCAGTGTAACTAGATCTCCACAGTGATGTATCAATGCTCTGTTCCAGTGTGACTAGATCTCCACAGTGATGTATCAATGCTCTGTTCCAGTGTAACTAGATCTCCACAGTGATGTATCACATGCCCTGTTCCAGTGTGACTAGATCTCCACAGTGATGTATCACACATGCTCTGTTCCAGTGTAACTAGATCTCCACAGTGATGTATCACACATGCCCTGTTCCAGTGTAACTAGATCTCCACAGTGATGTATCACACATGCTCTGTTCCAGTGTAACTAGATCTCCACAGTGATGTATCACACATGCTCTGTTCCAGTGTAACTAGATCTCCACAGTGATGTATCACACATGCTCTGTTCCAGTGTAACTAGATCTCCACAGTGATGTATCACATGCCCTGTTCCAGTGTGACTAGATCTCCACAGTGATGTAACACACATGCCCTGTTCCAGTGTGACTAGATCTCCACAGTGATGTAACACACATGCCCTGTTCCAGTGTAACTAGATTTCCACAGTGATGTAACACACATGCTCTGTTCCAGTGTGACTAGATCTCCAATTTGAGAACATTTTTGTAAACATTGGAGCATTTTATTGATTTTTAAACACCCCCAGACAATTTAGAGAAAAAACCATGATTTGAACATACAGTAAAAACAAGCCTGGTTTGAGGCTGCATAGATCCATAAATTGGACAGTCACAGTGATGTATCAATGCTCTGTTCCAGGGTGACTAGATCTCCACAGTGATGTATCAATGCTCTGTTCCAGTGTTACTAGATCTCCACAGTGATGTATCAATGCTCTGTTCCAGTGTGACTAGATCTCCACAGTGATGTATCAATGCTCTGTTCCAGTGTAACTACATCTCCACAGTGATGTATCAATGCTCTGTTCCAGTGTAACTAGATCTCCACAGTGATGTATCAATGCTCTGTTCCAGTGTAACTAGATCTCCACAGTGATGTATCACATGCCCTGTTCCAGTGTGACTAGATCTCCACAGTGATGTATCACACATGCTCTGTTCCAGTGTAACTAGATCTCCACAGTGATGTATCACACATGCCCTGTTCCAGTGTAACTAGATCTCCACAGTGATGTATCACACATGCTCTGTTCCAGTGTAACTAGATCTCCACAGTGATGTATCACACATGCTCTGTTCCAGTGTAACTAGATCTCCACAGTGATGTATCACACATGCTCTGTTCCAGTGTAACTAGATCTCCACAGTGATGTATCACATGCCCTGTTCCAGTGTGACTAGATCTCCACAGTGATGTAACACACATGCCCTGTTCCAGTGTAACTAGATTTCCACAGTGATGTAACATACATGCTCTGTTCCAGTGTGACTAGATCTCCAATTTGAGAACATTTTTGTAAACATTGGAGCTTTTTATTGATTTTTAAACACCCCCAGACAATTTAGAGAAAAAACCATGATTTGAACATACAGTAAAAACAAGCCTGGTTTGAGGCTGCATAGATCCATAAATTGGACAGTCACAGTGATGTATCAATGCTCTGTTCCAGGGTGACTAGATCTCCACAGTGATGTATCAATGCTCTGTTCCAGGGTGACTAGATCTCCACAGTGATGTATCACACATGCTCTGTTCCAGTGTGACTAGATCTCCACAGTGATGTATCAATGCTCTGTTCCAGTGTGACTAGATCTCCACAGTGATGTATCACACATGCTCTGTTCCAGTGTAACTAGATCTCCACAGTGATGTATCACACATGCTCTGTTCCAGTGTAACTAGATCTCCACAGTGATGTATCACACATGCTCTGTTCCAGTGTAACTAGATCTCCACAGTGATGTATCACATGCCCTGTTCCAGTGTGACTAGATCTCCACAGTGATGTAACACACATGCCCTGTTCCAGTGTGACTAGATCTCCACAGTGATGTAACACACATGCCCTGTTCCAGTGTAACTAGATTTCCACAGTGATGTAACACACATGCTCTGTTCCAGTGTGACTAGATCTCCAATTTGAGAACATTTTTGTAAACATTGGAGCATTTTATTGATTTTTAAACACCCCCAGACAATTTAGAGAAAAAACCATGATTTGAACATACAGTAAAAACAAGCCTGGTTTGAGGCTGCATAGATCCATAAATTGGACAGTCACAGTGATGTATCAATGCTCTGTTCCAGGGTGACTAGATCTCCACAGTGATGTATCAATGCTCTGTTCCAGTGTTACTAGATCTCCACAGTGATGTATCAATGCTCTGTTCCAGTGTGACTAGATCTCCACAGTGATGTATCAATGCTCTGTTCCAGTGTAACTACATCTCCACAGTGATGTATCAATGCTCTGTTCCAGTGTAACTAGATCTCCACAGTGATGTATCAATGCTCTGTTCCAGTGTAACTAGATCTCCACAGTGATGTATCACATGCCCTGTTCCAGTGTGACTAGATCTCCACAGTGATGTATCACACATGCTCTGTTCCAGTGTAACTAGATCTCCACAGTGATGTATCACACATGCCCTGTTCCAGTGTAACTAGATCTCCACAGTGATGTATCACACATGCTCTGTTCCAGTGTAACTAGATCTCCACAGTGATGTATCACACATGCTCTGTTCCAGTGTAACTAGATCTCCACAGTGATGTATCACACATGCTCTGTTCCAGTGTAACTAGATCTCCACAGTGATGTATCACATGCCCTGTTCCAGTGTGACTAGATCTCCACAGTGATGTAACACACATGCCCTGTTCCAGTGTAACTAGATTTCCACAGTGATGTAACATACATGCTCTGTTCCAGTGTGACTAGATCTCCAATTTGAGAACATTTTTGTAAACATTGGAGCTTTTTATTGATTTTTAAACACCCCCAGACAATTTAGAGAAAAAACCATGATTTGAACATACAGTAAAAACAAGCCTGGTTTGAGGCTGCATAGATCCATAAATTGGACAGTCACAGTGATGTATCAATGCTCTGTTCCAGGGTGACTAGATCTCCACAGTGATGTATCAATGCTCTGTTCCAGTGTGACTAGATCTCCACAGTGATGTATCAATGCTCTGTTCCAGTGTAACTAGATCTCCACAGTGATGTATCAATGCTCTGTTCCAGTGTAACTAGATCTCCACAGTGATGTATCACATGCCCTGTTCCAGTGTGACTAGATCTCCACAGTGATGTATCACACATGCTCTGTTCCAGTGTAACTAGATCTCCACAGTGATGTATCACACATGCCCTGTTCCAGTGTAACTAGATCTCCACAGTGATGTATCACACATGCTCTGTTCCAGTGTAACTAGATCTCCACAGTGATGTATCACACATGCTCTGTTCCAGTGTAACTAGATCTCCACAGTGATGTATCACACATGCTCTGTTCCAGTGTAACTAGATCTCCACAGTGATGTATCACATGCCCTGTTCCAGTGTGACTAGATCTCCACAGTGATGTAACACACATGCCCTGTTCCAGTGTGACTAGATCTCCACAGTGATGTAACACACATGCCCTGTTCCAGTGTAACTAGATTTCCACAGTGATGTAACATACATGCTCTGTTCCAGTGTGACTAGATCTCCAATTTGAGAACATTTTTGTAAACATTGGAGCTTTTTATTGATTTTTAAACACCCCCAGACAATTTAGAGAAAAAACCATGATTTGAACATACAGTAAAAACAAGCCTGGTTTGAGGCTGCATAGATCCATAAATTGGACAGTCACAGTGATGTATCAATGCTCTGTTCCAGGGTGACTAGATCTCCACAGTGATGTATCAATGCTCTGTTCCAGTGTTACTAGATCTCCACAGTGATGTATCAATGCTCTGTTCCAGTGTTACTAGATCTCCACAGTGATGTATCAATGCTCTGTTCCAGTGAAACTAGATCTCCACAGTGATGTATCAATGCTCTGTTCCAGTGTAACTAGATCTCCACAGTGATGTATCAATGCTCTGTTCCAGGGTGACTAGATCTCCACGGTGATGTATCAATGCTCTGTTCCAGTGTAACTAGATCTCCACAGTGATGTATCAATGCTCTGTTCCAGGGTGACTAGATCTCCACAGTGATGTATCACACATGCTCTGTTCCAGTGTAACTAGATCTCCACAGTGATGTATCAATGCTCTGTTCCAGGGTGACTAGATCTCCACAGTGATGTATCAATGCTCTGTTCCAGTGTGACTAGATCTCCACAGTGATGTATCAATGCTCTGTTCCAGTGTAATTAGGTCTCCCCAGTGATGTATCAATGCTCTGTTCCAGTGTAACTAGATCTCCACAGTGATGTATCAATGCTCTGTTCCAGTGTGACTAGATCTCCACAGTGATGTATCAATGCTCTGTTCCAGTGTAACTAGATCTCCACAGTGATGTATCAATGCTCTGTTCCAGTGTAACTAGATCTCCACAGTGATGTATCAATGCTCTGTTCCAGTGAAACTAGATCTCCACAGTGATGTATCAATGCTCTGTTCCAGTGTGACTAGATCTCCACAGTGATGTATCAATGCTCTGTTCCAGTGTGACTAGATCTCCACAGTGATGTATCAATGCTCTGTTCCAGTGTGACTAGATCTCCACAGTGATGTATCAATGCTCTGTTCCAGTGTAACTAGATCTCCACAGTGATGTATCACACATGCCCTGTTCCAGTGTGACTAGATCTCCACAGTGATGTATCACACATGCTCTGTTCCAGTGTAACTAGATCTCCACAGTGATGTATCAATGCTCTGTTCCAGTGAAACTAGATCTCCACAGTGATGTATTAATGCTCTGTTCCAGTGTGACTAGATCTCCACAGTGATGTATCAATGCTCTGTTCCAGTGTGACTAGATCTCCACAGTGATGTATCAATGCTCTGTTCCAGTGTGACTAGATCTCCACAGTGATGTATCAATGCTCTGTTCCAGTGTAACTAGATCTCCACAGTGATGTATCAATGCTCTGTTCCAGTGTAACTAGATCTCCACAGTGATGTATCACACATGCTCTGTTCCAGTGTGACTAGATCTCCACAGTGATGTATCAATGCTCTGTTCCAGTGTAACTAGATCTCCACAGTGATGTATCAATGCTCTGTTCCTGGGTGACTAGATCTCCACAGTGATGTATCACACATGCTCTGTTCCAGTGTAACTAGATCTCCACAGTGATGTATCAATGCTCTGTTCCAGTGTGACTAGATCTCCACAGTGATGTATCAATGCTCTGTTCCAGTGTAACTAGATCTCCACAGTGATGTATCAATGCTCTGTTCCAGTGTAACTAGATCTCCACAGTGATGTATCACATGCCCTGTTCCAGTGTGACTAGATCTCCACAGTGATGTAACACACATGCCCTGTTCCAGTGTGACTAGATCTCCACAGTGATGTAACACACATGCCCTGTTCCAGTGTAACTAGATTTCCACAGTGATGTAACATACATGCTCTGTTCCAGTGTGACTAGATCTCCAATTTGAGAACATTTTTGTAAACATTGGAGCTTTTTATTGATTTTTAAACACCCCAAGACAATTTAGAGAAAAAACCATGATTTGAACATACAGTAAAAACAAGCCTGGTTTGAGGCTGCATAGATCCATAAATTGGACAGTCACAGTGATGTATCAATGCTCTGTTCCAGGGTGACTAGATCTCCACAGTGATGTATCAATGCTCTGTTCCAGTGTTACTAGATCTCCACAGTGATGTATCAATGCTCTGTTCCAGTGTTACTAGATCTCCACAGTGATGTATCAATGCTCTGTTCCAGTGAAACTAGATCTCCACAGTGATGTATCAATGCTCTGTTCCAGTGTAACTAGATCTCCACAGTGATGTATCAATGCTCTGTTCCAGGGTGACTAGATCTCCACGGTGATGTATCAATGCTCTGTTCCAGTGTAACTAGATCTCCACAGTGATGTATCAATGCTCTGTTCCAGGGTGACTAGATCTCCACAGTGATGTATCACACATGCTCTGTTCCAGTGTAACTAGATCTCCACAGTGATGTATCAATGCTCTGTTCCAGGGTGACTAGATCTCCACAGTGATGTATCAATGCTCTGTTCCAGTGTGACTAGATCTCCACAGTGATGTATCAATGCTCTGTTCCAGTGTAATTAGGTCTCCCCAGTGATGTATCAATGCTCTGTTCCAGTGTAACTAGATCTCCACAGTGATGTATCAATGCTCTGTTCCAGTGTGACTAGATCTCCACAGTGATGTATCAATGCTCTGTTCCAGTGTAACTAGATCTCCACAGTGATGTATCAATGCTCTGTTCCAGTGTAACTAGATCTCCACAGTGATGTATCAATGCTCTGTTCCAGTGAAACTAGATCTCCACAGTGATGTATCAATGCTCTGTTCCAGTGTGACTAGATCTCCACAGTGATGTATCAATGCTCTGTTCCAGTGTGACTAGATCTCCACAGTGATGTATCAATGCTCTGTTCCAGTGTGACTAGATCTCCACAGTGATGTATCAATGCTCTGTTCCAGTGTAACTAGATCTCCACAGTGATGTATCACACATGCCCTGTTCCAGTGTGACTAGATCTCCACAGTGATGTATCACACATGCTCTGTTCCAGTGTAACTAGATCTCCACAGTGATGTATCAATGCTCTGTTCCAGTGAAACTAGATCTCCACAGTGATGTATTAATGCTCTGTTCCAGTGTGACTAGATCTCCACAGTGATGTATCAATGCTCTGTTCCAGTGTGACTAGATCTCCACAGTGATGTATCAATGCTCTGTTCCAGTGTGACTAGATCTCCACAGTGATGTATCAATGCTCTGTTCCAGTGTAACTAGATCTCCACAGTGATGTATCACACATGCTCTGTTCCAGTGTGACTAGATCTCCACAGTGATGTATCAATGCTCTGTTCCAGTGTAACTAGATCTCCACAGTGATGTATCAATGCTCTGTTCCTGGGTGACTAGATCTCCACAGTGATGTATCAATGCTCTGTTCCAGTGTGACTAGATCTCCACAGTGATGTATCAATGCGCTGTTCCAGTGTAACTAGATCTCCACAGTGATGTATCAATGCTCTGTTCCAGTGTAACTAGATCTCCACAGTGATGTATCAATGCTCTGTTCCAGTTAAACTAGATCTCCACAGTGATGTATCAATGCTCTGTTCCAGTGTGACTAGATCTCCACAGTGATGTATCAATGCTCTGTTCCAGTGTGACTAGATCTCCACAGTGATGTATCAATGCTCTGTTCCAGTGTGACTAGATCTCCACAGTGATGTATCAATGCTCTGTTCCAGTGTAACTAGATCTCCACAGTGATGTATCAATGCTCTGTTCCAGTGAAACTAGATCTCCACAGTGATGTATCAATGCTCTGTTCCAGTGTAACTAGATCTCCACAGTGATGTATCAATGCTCTGTTCCAGTGAAACTAGATCTCCACAGTGATGTATCAATGCTCTGTTCCAATGAAACTAGATCTCCACAGTGATGTATCAATGCTCTGTTCCAGTGAAACTAGATCTCCACAGTGATGTATCAATGCTCTGTTCCAGTGTGACTAGATCTCCACAGTGATGTATCAATGCTCTGTTCCAGTGTAACTAGATCTCCACAGTGATGTATCAATGCTCTGTTCCAGTGTAACTAGATCTCCACAGTGATGTATCAATGCTCTGTTCCAGTGTAACTAGATCTCCACAGTGATGTATCACATGCCCTGTTCCAGTGTGACTAGATCTCCACAGTGATGTATCACACATGCTCTGTTCCAGTGTAACTAGATCTCCACAGTGATGTATCACACATGCCCTGTTCCAGTGTAACTAGATCTCCACAGTGATGTATCACACATGCTCTGTTCCAGTGTAACTAGATCTCCACAGTGATGTATCACACATGCTCTGTTCCAGTGTAACTAGATCTCCACAGTGATGTATCACACATGCTCTGTTCCAGTGTAACTAGATCTCCACAGTGATGTATCACATGCCCTGTTCCAGTGTGACTAGATCTCCACAGTGATGTAACACACATGCCCTGTTCCAGTGTGACTAGATCTCCACAGTGATGTAACACACATGCCCTGTTCCAGTGTAACTAGATTTCCACAGTGATGTAACACACATGCTCTGTTCCAGTGTGACTAGATCTCCAATTTGAGAACATTTTTGTAAACATTGGAGCATTTTATTGATTTTTAAACACCCCCAGACAATTTAGAGAAAAAACCATTATTTGAACATACCGTAAAAACAAGCCTGGTTTGAGGCTGCATAGATCCATAAATTGGACAGTCACAGTGATGTATCAATGCTCTGTTCCAGGGTGACTAGATCTCCACAGTGATGTATCAATGCTCTGTTCCAGTGTTACTAGATCTCCACAGTGATGTATCAATGCTCTGTTCCAGTGAAACTAGATCTCCACAGTGATGTATCAATGCTCTGTTCCAGTGTAACTAGATCTCCACAGTGATGTATCAATGCTCTGTTCCAGGGTGACTAGATCTCCACGGTGATGTATCAATGCTCTGTTCCAGTGTAACTAGATCTCCACAGTGATGTATCAATGCTCTGTTCCAGTGTGACTAGATCTCCACAGTGATGTATCAATGCTCTGTTCCAGTGTAACTAGATCTCCACAGTGATGTATCAATGCTCTGTTCCAGTGTAACTAGATCTCCACAGTGATGTATCAATGCTCTGTTCCAGTGTGACTAGATCTCCACAGTGATGTATCAATGCTCTGTTCCAGTGTAACTAGATCTCCACAGTGATGTATCACATGCCCTGTTCCAGTGTGACTAGATCTCCACAGTGATGTATCACACATGCTCTGTTCCAGTGTAACTAGATCTCCACAGTGATGTATCACACATGCCCTGTTCCAGTGTAACTAGATCTCCACAGTGATGTATCACACATGCTCTGTTCCAGTGTAACTAGATCTCCACAGTGATGTATCACACATGCTCTGTTCCAGTGTAACTAGATCTCCACAGTGATGTATCACACATGCTCTGTTCCAGTGTAACTAGATCTCCACAGTGATGTATCACATGCCCTGTTCCAGTGTGACTAGATCTCCACAGTGATGTAACACACATGCCCTGTTCCAGTGTGACTAGATCTCCACAGTGATGTAACACACATGCCCTGTTCCAGTGTAACTAGATTTCCACAGTGATGTAACACACATGCTCTGTTCCAGTGTGACTAGATCTCCAATTTGAGAACATTTTTGTAAACATTGGAGCATTTTATTGATTTTTAAACACCCCCAGACAATTTAGAGAAAAAACCATGATTTGAACATACAGTAAAAACAAGCCTGGTTTGAGGCTGCATAGATCCATAAATTGGACAGTCACAGTGATGTATCAATGCTCTGTTCCAGGGTGACTAGATCTCCACAGTGATGTATCAATGCTCTGTTCCAGTGTTACTAGATCTCCACAGTGATGTATCAATGCTCTGTTCCAGTGTGACTAGATCTCCACAGTGATGTATCAATGCTCTGTTCCAGTGTAACTACATCTCCACAGTGATGTATCAATGCTCTGTTCCAGTGTAACTAGATCTCCACAGTGATGTATCAATGCTCTGTTCCAGTGTAACTAGATCTCCACAGTGATGTATCACATGCCCTGTTCCAGTGTGACTAGATCTCCACAGTGATGTATCACACATGCTCTGTTCCAGTGTAACTAGATCTCCACAGTGATGTATCACACATGCCCTGTTCCAGTGTAACTAGATCTCCACAGTGATGTATCACACATGCTCTGTTCCAGTGTAACTAGATCTCCACAGTGATGTATCACACATGCTCTGTTCCAGTGTAACTAGATCTCCACAGTGATGTATCACACATGCTCTGTTCCAGTGTAACTAGATCTCCACAGTGATGTATCACATGCCCTGTTCCAGTGTGACTAGATCTCCACAGTGATGTAACACACATGCCCTGTTCCAGTGTAACTAGATTTCCACAGTGATGTAACATACATGCTCTGTTCCAGTGTGACTAGATCTCCAATTTGAGAACATTTTTGTAAACATTGGAGCTTTTTATTGATTTTTAAACACCCCCAGACAATTTAGAGAAAAAACCATGATTTGAACATACAGTAAAAACAAGCCTGGTTTGAGGCTGCATAGATCCATAAATTGGACAGTCACAGTGATGTATCAATGCTCTGTTCCAGGGTGACTAGATCTCCACAGTGATGTATCAATGCTCTGTTCCAGTGTGACTAGATCTCCACAGTGATGTATCAATGCTCTGTTCCAGTGTAACTAGATCTCCACAGTGATGTATCAATGCTCTGTTCCAGTGTAACTAGATCTCCACAGTGATGTATCACATGCCCTGTTCCAGTGTGACTAGATCTCCACAGTGATGTATCACACATGCTCTGTTCCAGTGTAACTAGATCTCCACAGTGATGTATCACACATGCCCTGTTCCAGTGTAACTAGATCTCCACAGTGATGTATCACACATGCTCTGTTCCAGTGTAACTAGATCTCCACAGTGATGTATCACACATGCTCTGTTCCAGTGTAACTAGATCTCCACAGTGATGTATCACACATGCTCTGTTCCAGTGTAACTAGATCTCCACAGTGATGTATCACATGCCCTGTTCCAGTGTGACTAGATCTCCACAGTGATGTAACACACATGCCCTGTTCCAGTGTGACTAGATCTCCACAGTGATGTAACACACATGCCCTGTTCCAGTGTAACTAGATTTCCACAGTGATGTAACATACATGCTCTGTTCCAGTGTGACTAGATCTCCAATTTGAGAACATTTTTGTAAACATTGGAGCTTTTTATTGATTTTTAAACACCCCCAGACAATTTAGAGAAAAAACCATGATTTGAACATACAGTAAAAACAAGCCTGGTTTGAGGCTGCATAGATCCATAAATTGGACAGTCACAGTGATGTATCAATGCTCTGTTCCAGGGTGACTAGATCTCCACAGTGATGTATCAATGCTCTGTTCCAGTGTTACTAGATCTCCACAGTGATGTATCAATGCTCTGTTCCAGTGTTACTAGATCTCCACAGTGATGTATCAATGCTCTGTTCCAGTGAAACTAGATCTCCACAGTGATGTATCAATGCTCTGTTCCAGTGTAACTAGATCTCCACAGTGATGTATCAATGCTCTGTTCCAGGGTGACTAGATCTCCACGGTGATGTATCAATGCTCTGTTCCAGTGTAACTAGATCTCCACAGTGATGTATCAATGCTCTGTTCCAGGGTGACTAGATCTCCACAGTGATGTATCACACATGCTCTGTTCCAGTGTAACTAGATCTCCACAGTGATGTATCAATGCTCTGTTCCAGGGTGACTAGATCTCCACAGTGATGTATCAATGCTCTGTTCCAGTGTGACTAGATCTCCACAGTGATGTATCAATGCTCTGTTCCAGTGTAATTAGGTCTCCCCAGTGATGTATCAATGCTCTGTTCCAGTGTAACTAGATCTCCACAGTGATGTATCAATGCTCTGTTCCAGTGTGACTAGATCTCCACAGTGATGTATCAATGCTCTGTTCCAGTGTAACTAGATCTCCACAGTGATGTATCAATGCTCTGTTCCAGTGTAACTAGATCTCCACAGTGATGTATCAATGCTCTGTTCCAGTGAAACTAGATCTCCACAGTGATGTATCAATGCTCTGTTCCAGTGTGACTAGATCTCCACAGTGATGTATCAATGCTCTGTTCCAGTGTGACTAGATCTCCACAGTGATGTATCAATGCTCTGTTCCAGTGTGACTAGATCTCCACAGTGATGTATCAATGCTCTGTTCCAGTGTAACTAGATCTCCACAGTGATGTATCACACATGCCCTGTTCCAGTGTGACTAGATCTCCACAGTGATGTATCACACATGCTCTGTTCCAGTGTAACTAGATCTCCACAGTGATGTATCAATGCTCTGTTCCAGTGAAACTAGATCTCCACAGTGATGTATTAATGCTCTGTTCCAGTGTGACTAGATCTCCACAGTGATGTATCAATGCTCTGTTCCAGTGTGACTAGATCTCCACAGTGATGTATCAATGCTCTGTTCCAGTGTGACTAGATCTCCACAGTGATGTATCAATGCTCTGTTCCAGTGTAACTAGATCTCCACAGTGATGTATCAATGCTCTGTTCCAGTGTAACTAGATCTCCACAGTGATGTATCACACATGCTCTGTTCCAGTGTGACTAGATCTCCACAGTGATGTATCAATGCTCTGTTCCAGTGTAACTAGATCTCCACAGTGATGTATCAATGCTCTGTTCCTGGGTGACTAGATCTCCACAGTGATGTATCACACATGCTCTGTTCCAGTGTAACTAGATCTCCACAGTGATGTATCAATGCTCTGTTCCAGTGTGACTAGATCTCCACAGTGATGTATCAATGCTCTGTTCCAGTGTAACTAGATCTCCACAGTGATGTATCAATGCTCTGTTCCAGTGTAACTAGATCTCCACAGTGATGTATCACATGCCCTGTTCCAGTGTGACTAGATCTCCACAGTGATGTAACACACATGCCCTGTTCCAGTGTGACTAGATCTCCACAGTGATGTAACACACATGCCCTGTTCCAGTGTAACTAGATTTCCACAGTGATGTAACATACATGCTCTGTTCCAGTGTGACTAGATCTCCAATTTGAGAACATTTTTGTAAACATTGGAGCTTTTTATTGATTTTTAAACACCCCAAGACAATTTAGAGAAAAAACCATGATTTGAACATACAGTAAAAACAAGCCTGGTTTGAGGCTGCATAGATCCATAAATTGGACAGTCACAGTGATGTATCAATGCTCTGTTCCAGGGTGACTAGATCTCCACAGTGATGTATCAATGCTCTGTTCCAGTGTTACTAGATCTCCACAGTGATGTATCAATGCTCTGTTCCAGTGTTACTAGATCTCCACAGTGATGTATCAATGCTCTGTTCCAGTGAAACTAGATCTCCACAGTGATGTATCAATGCTCTGTTCCAGTGTAACTAGATCTCCACAGTGATGTATCAATGCTCTGTTCCAGGGTGACTAGATCTCCACGGTGATGTATCAATGCTCTGTTCCAGTGTAACTAGATCTCCACAGTGATGTATCAATGCTCTGTTCCAGGGTGACTAGATCTCCACAGTGATGTATCACACATGCTCTGTTCCAGTGTAACTAGATCTCCACAGTGATGTATCAATGCTCTGTTCCAGGGTGACTAGATCTCCACAGTGATGTATCAATGCTCTGTTCCAGTGTGACTAGATCTCCACAGTGATGTATCAATGCTCTGTTCCAGTGTAATTAGGTCTCCCCAGTGATGTATCAATGCTCTGTTCCAGTGTAACTAGATCTCCACAGTGATGTATCAATGCTCTGTTCCAGTGTGACTAGATCTCCACAGTGATGTATCAATGCTCTGTTCCAGTGTAACTAGATCTCCACAGTGATGTATCAATGCTCTGTTCCAGTGAAACTAGATCTCCACAGTGATGTATCAATGCTCTGTTCCAGTGTGACTAGATCTCCACAGTGATGTATCAATGCTCCTTTCCAGTGTGACTAGATCTCCACAGTGATGTATCAATGCTCTGTTCCAGTGTGACTAGATCTCCACAGTGATGTATCAATGCTCTGTTCCAGTGTAACTAGATCTCCACAGTGATGTATCACACATGCCCTGTTCCAGTGTGACTAGATCTCCACAGTGATGTATCACACATGCTCTGTTCCAGTGTAACTAGATCTCCACAGTGATGTATCAATGCTCTGTTCCAGTGAAACTAGATCTCCACAGTGATGTATTAATGCTCTGTTCCAGTGTGACTAGATCTCCACAGTGATGTATCAATGCTCTGTTCCAGTGTGACTAGATCTCCACAGTGATGTATCAATGCTCTGTTCCAGTGTGACTAGATCTCCACAGTGATGTATCAATGCTCTGTTCCAGTGTAACTAGATCTCCACAGTGATGTATCACACATGCTCTGTTCCAGTGTGACTAGATCTCCACAGTGATGTATCAATGCTCTGTTCCAGTGTAACTAGATCTCCACAGTGATGTATCAATGCTCTGTTCCTGGGTGACTAGATCTCCACAGTGATGTATCAATGCTCTGTTCCAGTGTGACTAGATCTCCACAGTGATGTATCAATGCGCTGTTCCAGTGTAACTAGATCTCCACAGTGATGTATCAATGCTCTGTTCCAGTGTAACTAGATCTCCACAGTGATGTATCAATGCTCTGTTCCAGTTAAACTAGATCTCCACAGTGATGTATCAATGCTCTGTTCCAGTGTGACTAGATCTCCACAGTGATGTATCAATGCTCTGTTCCAGTGTGACTAGATCTCCACAGTGATGTATCAATGCTCTGTTCCAGTGTGACTAGATCTCCACAGTGATGTATCAATGCTCTGTTCCAGTGTAACTAGATCTCCACAGTGATGTATCAATGCTCTGTTCCAGTGAAACTAGATCTCCACAGTGATGTATCAATGCTCTGTTCCAGTGTAACTAGATCTCCACAGTGATGTATCAATGCTCTGTTCCAGTGAAACTAGATCTCCACAGTGATGTATCAATGCTCTGTTCCAATGAAACTAGATCTCCACAGTGATGTATCAATGCTCTGTTCCAGTGAAACTAGATCTCCACAGTGATGTATCAATGCTCTGTTCCAGTGTGACTAGATCTCCACAGTGATGTATCAATGCTCTGTTCCAGTGTAACTAGATCTCCACAGTGATGTATCAATGCTCTGTTCCAGTGTAACTAGATCTCCACAGTGATGTATCAATGCTCTGTTCCAGTGTAACTAGATCTCCACAGTGATGTATCAATGCTCTGTTCCAGTGAAACTAGATCTCCACAGTGATGTATCAATGCTCTGTTCCAGTGAAACTAGATCTCCACAGTGATGTATCAATGCTCTGTTCCAGTGAAACTAGATCTCCACAGTGATGTATCAATGCTCTGTTCCAGTGTGACTAGATCTCCACAGTGATGTATCAATGCTCTGTTCCAGTGTGACTAGATCTCCACAGTGATGTATCAATGCTCTGTTCCAGTGTGACTAGATCTCCACAGTGATTTATCAATGCTCTGTTCCAGTGAAACTAGATCTCCACAGTGATGTATCAATGCTCTGTTCCAGTGAAACTAGATCTCCACAGTGATGTATCAATGCTCTGTTCCAGTGAAACTAGATCTCCACAGTGATGTATCAATGCTCTGTTCCAGTGTGACTAGATCTCCACAGTGATGTATCAATGCTCTGTTCCAGTGTGACTAGATCTCCACAGTGATGTATCAATGCTCTGTTCCAGTGTGACTAGATCTCCACAGTGATGTATCAATGCTCTGTTCCAGTGTGACTAGATCTCCACAGTGATGTATCAATGCTCTGTTCCAGTGTGACTAGATCTCCACAGTGATGTATCAATGCTCTGTTCCAGTGTGACTAGATCTCCACAGTGATGTATCAATGCTCTGTTCCAGTGTGACTAGATCTCCACAGTGATGTATCAATGCTCTGTTCCAGTGTAACTAGATCTCCACAGTGATGTATCAATGCTCTGTTCCAGAGACGACCGCCGGAACCGCAACGCTTTCCAGGGCTTGGGCCCCTCTCTCAGGGTGAACCCATTCCAGGGCTTGGGCCCCTCTCTCGGGGTGAACCCATTCCAGGGCTTGGGCCCCTCTCTCGGGGCGAACCCATTCCAGGGCTTGGGCCCCTCTCTCGGGGCGAACCCATTCCAGGGCGCCCATCTCCGCCACTCCGGATTTAGGGATCTGAACCCTTTCGATTGGCTCACATGCCACAGGCCCATATGCTCACATGCCATAGGCCCATATGCTCACATGCCATAGGCCCATATGCTCACATGCCACAGGCCCATATGCTCACATGCCACAGGCCCATATGCTCACATGCCACAGGCCCATATGCTCACATGCCACAGGCCCAAAGGCCCATATGCCCTGGTACTTTCATAGGCTTTCAGGACTATACACATGACATATTATGTCGTATTTTAGGTATAACAAAAATGTACTTTATTTAGTCACATAACTACAGCTGTGGCTCAAGTGTTGGCACCAACTACAGATGAACATATAGATAAAGACTCAGACGTCAACATGGACCAGTCGGCGTTGTACCAACCGTAAGTAAATGCAAATAGAAATCATCTCATTAACAAGTAGTACGTATAAGTATATAAACAAACATGGATGTATTTTATTCATTCTAATCTGCATACCAGATATTTTCCAGACCATTGAACCAGTCATGGGACACCACACTGAGAAAGGGGATGCAAAGCGGTGGTTTGTACCAAAAGGTGATCTTCCCAGGATGTCAACATTCCGTTATCTTCTGTTGGAGAGGGGAGGTTCCATTCAGGATGTCAACATTCCGTTATCTTCTGTTGGAGAGGGGAGGTTCCATTCAGGATGTCAACATTCCGTTATCTTCTGTTGGAGAGGGGAGGTTCCATTCAGGATGTCAACATTCCGTTATCTTCTGTTGGAGAGGGGAGGTTCCATTCAGGATGTCAACATTCCGTTATCTTCTGTTGGAGAGGGGAGGTTCCATTCAGGATGTCAACATTCCGTTATCTTCTGTTGGAGAGGGGAGGTTCCATTCAGGATGTCAACACTCTGTTATCTTGTGTTGGAGAGGGGAGGTTCCATTCAGGATGTCAACACTCTGTTATCTTGTGTTGGAGAGGGGAGGTTCCATTCAGGATGTCAACACTCTGTTATCTTGTGTTGGAGAGGGGAGGTTCCATTCAGGATGTCAACACTCTGTTATCTTGTGTTGGAGAGGGGAGGTTCCATTCAGGATGTCAACACTCTGTTATCTTCTGTTGGAGAGGGGAAGTTCCATTCAGGATGTCAACATTCCGTTATCTTCTGTTGGAGAGGGGAGGTTCCATTCAGGATGTCAACATTCCGTTATATTCTGTTGGAGAGGGGAGGTTCCATTCAGTGAGCTGGAGCCTTTGATTGGCCCTGCCTCTGGGAGACTGTCAGATATGGTCAAAATATCTGTAAGATATCTGTCAAATATTTTTAGCTACATACTTCTATTTGGAGAGTTTTATTTTTTACCATTCAGGGATCTACTATCAAACAGTCATGAAATCATAAATAAATGAATGTGTACACTACAGTATGTGAATTTGATGGACTTTCTAACTTTAAAGGTCCAAGGACCAAAGTACAAATTAATTCCCTGCTCAGCCCTGGTCCTTTCATTCTATAAATTCTTGGTCCTCTCTAGGTTTCTTCCTAGGTTTCTGGCCTTTCTAGGGAGTTTTTCCTAGCCACCGTGCTTCTACACCTGCATTGCTTGCTGTTTGGGGTTTTAGGCTGGGTTTCTGTACAGCACTTTGAGATATCAGCTGATGTACGAAGGACTTTATAAATACATTTGATTTGAGTCAATGCCATGTCTGTTGTCTTTTTTCATAGCCTGAGAGAGAGAGAGAGAGAGAGAGAGACCGACCCTACTACACTAACTGATACATGAAGATGTTTGGTACCAGAGGTAGATACTGTGAGAAACCCTACTACACTAACTGATACATGTAGATGATCTAAGTTAATTCATACTGTATGTTGTAGTCTGTCCAAGAGGGGAATCACACAGACTGATCTCAGTTAATTCATACTGTATGTTGTAGTCTGTCCAAGAGGGGAATCACACAGACTGATCTCAGTTAATTCATACTGTATGTTGTAGTCTGTCTAATAATTAAATCACACAAGACTGACAGCCTGTAATTTTATTAAAAGCATTCAGTTGATTACATGGCAGTTTAGAGAGCAACATCATAACAATAATCTACTTCATAATCAATTTCATAACATTTATAATCAATAACATCATTATCTATATACTACTAACAACATAACACTAATCTACTTCATAATCAATATCATAACATTTATAATCAATAACATCATGAGGTAAACAACAACAAACCCCTTTATTAAAAAATGTTTCAAAATACAAAGAATGAACAGATGATTATAATAATACCTGGACTAATAATGGAAACACTTCAAGATAAAGAATCCAAGAGACACTAAATAAGATAAAGAATCTAAGAGACACTAAATAAGATGAAGAATCTAAGAGACACTAAATAAGATGAAGAATCTAAGAGACACTAAATAAGATAAAGAATCTAAGAGACACTAAATAAGATAAAGAATCTAAGAGACACTAAATAAGATAAATAAATAAAGATTAGAAGCAAAACTGGAACATGAAACCGACGTAATTGAGCTACACTCTTAAAATAATTAAAAACCGATTGTTACCAAAATCCCATGTTACCAAAACCCCATGTTACCGAAGTCCCATGTTAACAAAACCCCATGTCACCCAAACAACATGTTCCCCCAAACCCCATGTTACCCAAAACTCCATGTTACCCCAATCCCCATGTTACCCAAAACCCCATGTTACCCAAAACCCCATGTTACCCAAAACCCCATGTTACCCAAACCCCATGTTACCAAATCCCATGTTACCCAGAACCCCATGTTACCAAAATCCCATGTTACCAAAAACCCCATGTTACCCAAAACCCCATGTTACCAAAATCCCATGTTACCCCAAAACCCCATGTTACCCAGAACCCCATGTTACCAAAATCCCATGTTACCCCAAAACCCCATGTTACCCAGAACCCCATGTTACCAAAATCCCATGTTACCCAAAATCCCATGTTACCCAAAAACCCCATGTTACCCAAAAACCCCATGTTACCAAAACCCCATGTTACCAGATCCCATGTTACTCAGAACCCCATGTTACCAAAACCCCATGTTACCCAAAACCCCATGTTACCCAAAACCCCATGTTACCAAAATCCCATGTTACCCCAAAACCCCATGTTACCCAGAACCCCATGTTACCAAAATCCCATGTTACCCAAAACCCCATGTTACCCAAAACCCCATGTTACCAAAACCCCATGTTTCTCTGGTGGTAAAAACCAAACTAAATGAATAATGGTGGTTGCAGTCACTCCTTTTAGATTTCTTCCAAGGTTCTAGAAAGATAAAGTAATTCTGAACTTGTTATTACAATTAGAACCACTTCAGGTTTGTCACCACATTTTAAACACCAGTCCACTGCTGACCATCGATTTAAAACACAATTCACGATTCATTCTACTCCTACTCCGTCCCCTGGGCTGCTCTCTCCTCTCCTGGTCCAGCTTCAGCTCTGGAGCTCAGAGAGACCATCTCCATGGCATTGACATAAAGATCCATGCTGCTCACCCTGTTCACTCTCTTCTGCCTCCTGGTGGGCTAGGGAGACACAGCACCAACAGTCAGACATTTACTCTCTAGTATCTCCATTCTCTCCTTCCCTCTCCCTCTCCCTCTAGTTTAAATGACTTGTAACGTCTGAGTAAATGTCTTTACCTTGTAGTACAGGTAGGAGGTGGTGATTGTTGTCAGTAGGATCAGCAGCACTACAACGTGTCTGATGATGAAGGCTGGCAGAGGAGAGGCTGCAAACAGAAACACCTTTGATGAGGGGACTGATCATCATCACATAGATCTGTGGGAAATCTGTCAATGACAAAGTTATAAGTCTGGTTATTGTTCAGTTACCTGTGATGGTGAGGGAGAGGAGCTCACTCTCAGAGGAGAAGTTATGAGAGAAAACATAATTGTCATAAACACAGCTGTAGTTCCCTTGGTGGGAGTCATCTGCAGCAGGGAAGAGGAAGGCAGCAGAGTGATTGACAGCTGGCTGGATCTGGGTTCTGTTGGAGCTGGTGAACGTGAGGAGGAAGGAGCCTCCTGGGTACTGTGGCTGAGTGGAGCAGGTGATGGTGAAGTTGTAGCCCCTGAACATCTCAGGCCTCTGGTGGCCCCTGAAGACCCCTCCCATTGGGTCAGTCAGGAAGATATCAGGCTGGACCAGGAGATCTGTAACAATAAAAGAGAACAAGAAAAACCTCTTCAACTAGTTTCCTATAGATATGACAATAACATCAGCATGTAACAGTGCCAGCCACCCTCCCTCACAGGGCAACATGAGTAGTGGGCCTACAGTCACTGAGACAACATATGTTGATATCAGGCTGAAGCAGGACATCTGGAACAAGAGGAGAGAAAAAGAAAACGTAGCTCCTCAACTACTTTCCTCATTTAGATGTGACAATAACATGACATGTGACAGTGGTAGTGAGTAGAGACGTTCACTGAGATAACACTCAAATACAAAAGCATTCTGGGATATTTAAGTTGTATTTGATTCCTACTTGACTGAGTGATCTATTTAGTAAAGCAGACTGACAAGTTAAACAGTCATCATGAGAGGTGCAGATGAAGTTGTATGAATGAAGGAAATCAGTTGAATGTAATTATAATATGTTGATATTACCTGAGCAGATCACTGTGAGTCCAGGACGGAGATCATACGTTCTTCTACACTCCCTCAGTGAAGACTCAGACCCAGAACATGAAGCTCCATTCCCTCTAGTGGTGTTTCCAGGTAGTGCTGAAACAGTGGAGCCACAACCCAGCTGTCTACAAACTAATGCAGCTACATCCCTCTGGTTCCAGTCAGTAGTTCCCACAGTCCTCCACTCTCCCTGGTCGTACCACTCCACTCCACCAGCACAGCGACTGTCTCCTCCCACCAGCCTCACATCATCAGGCTCTGAGAAAAGAAAAGAGAGAGACAGTAATCTTACTATTTTCTCACTAAAACACACCTATATTGTCTCTCATATTCTTCACTCCAGGTGAGAAACAATGTTGATTGAGTGACAAACTGTTTCTTACCTGAGCAGGTGAGTCCAACAGCATTACCAGGTAGGCAGGTGTTGTTCTCTCTGTCTGAGGTGTCACAGTCCAGGAGAAGGGACTCTTTGCCTTTACACTGGAACTCTTTATCCCAGGTCTGACCCTCACCTTCTCCATAGAGCCCCCCCTGTAGAGCTGCAGGAGCCCCACAGCCAAGCTCCCCACAGACAACCTCTGCATCCTGCCGGTCAAAGTCAGCTTCACACACTGAGGCCCAGGACTGATTGGACTTCACCTCCACTCTCCCAGAGCAGAGACCAGCTCCATCCACAAGCCGCACAGACTCTGGAGAAAAAGAGTTGGTTGAACATTCAATCAGTTTTGTTGATGACACTGTCAAGGACTAAACACAAATATGTTGGATAAAAGATTGTAGTTTGCTATGTTTGATACTGTAAGAGGTAGAAATGGGTTCTTAGTTACTCAGGATCGGGTTGGGAATAATGCAGGCAGGAGACAGGAATAAGTTCACTTCACTTTATAGAAAATAAACAGCTGGACATCCATCAGGCAGCTTCACTTCAGTAACATCTGATCTACAAGGTCTGATACTGTATGTCAGGGTCAGGATGGGCCAAGAGTGGAAAAGGTTACTGGTTATGATGACATCACTGGTGAGAACTCAGTGATAAAAATATATTTGATCTTTCCCATCTCTCCCTCTTCCTCTCCTCCTCCCTCATTCTCTCTTTGTGACAGTGGTAGTGAGTAGAGACGTTCACTGAGGTAACACTCAAATACAAAGCATTCTGGGATATTTAAGTTGTATTTGATTCCTACTTGACTGAGTGATCTATTTAGTAAAGCAGACTGACAAGTTAAACAGTCATCATGAGAGGTGCAGAGGAAGTTGTATGAATGAAGGAAATCAGTTGAATATAATTATAATATGTTGATATTTCCTGAGCAGATCACTGTGAGTCCAGGAAGGAGATATAATACATGGACTAAAGTATGTGGAACTCAGCAGTGAGTTTTACAACAGAGGATTATTTTTACACTCTACGTGGTTCAACACTCGGCGGTCCTTTCTGTGAGCTCGTGTTGTCTACCACTTCACGGCTGAGCCGTTGTTGCTCCGAGATGTTCCACATTGAAATTCACTGACATCTTCAGTAAGGACATTTTACTGCTGATGTTTGTCTATGGAGATTGCATGGCCATGTGCTCAATTTGATACACCTGTCAGGTGTGGCTGAACTAGCCGAACCAACTAATGTCCACATACTATTGGCCATATAGTGTATCTTGTAATTACCTGAGCAGATCACTGTGAGTCCAGGACGGAGTTCATTCGTTCTTATACACTCCCTCAGTGAAGGCTCAGACCCAGAACAGGAAACTCCAAACCCTCTAGTGGTGTTTCCAGGAAGTACTGAAACAGTGGAGCCACAACCCAGCTGTCTACACACTACTACAGCTATAGACATCACGTCAGAGAGAGTTCCCACAGTCCTCCACTCTCCCTGGTCGTACCACTCCACTCCACCAGCACAGCGACTGCCTCCTCCCACCAGCCTCACATCATCAGGCTCTGAGAAAAGAAAAGAGAGAGACAGTAATCTTACTATTTTCTCACTAAAACACACCTATATTGTCTCTCATATTCTTCACTCCAGGTGAGAAACAATGTTGACTGAGTAACAAACTGTTTCTTACCTGAGCAGGTGAGTCCAACAGCATTACCAGGTAGGCAGGTGTTGTTCTCTCTGTCTGAGGTGTCACAGTCCAGGAGAAGGGACTCTTTGCCTTTACACTGGAACTCTTTATCCCAGGTCTGACCCTCACCTTCTCCATAGAGCCCCCCCTGTAGAGCTGCAGGAGCCCCACAGCCAACATCCCTACAGACTACCTCTGCATCCTGCCGGTCAAAGTCAGCTTCACATACTGAGGCCCAAGACTGATTGGACTTCACCTCCACTCTCCCAGAGCAGAGACCAGCTCCATCCACAAGCCGCACAGACTCTGGAGAAAAAGAGTTGGTTGAACATTCAATCAGTTTTGTTGATGACACTGTCAAGGACTAAACACAAATATGTTGGATAAAAGATAGTAGTTTGCTATGTTTGATACTGTAAGAGGTAGAAATGGGTTCTTAGTCCCTCAGGATCAGGTTGGGAATAATGCAGGCAGGAGACAGGAATAAGTTCACTTCACTTTATAGAAAATAAACAGCTGGACATCCATCAGGCAGCTTCACTTCAGTACCATCTGAACTACAATGATCTGCCCATGAACATCTCCCATAAACCAATATGACAAACACAAATATAATGTTTAAATACATCTGACATCTCTCCCTCTATTTAAATGAAATAAAAACACATAAAACATGATACATGGTAATATTGTATAATGTATAAATAAATCTCTCAATATGACCAGTCTCTTACCTGAACAGGTCACATGACGATAATATTCACCATCACAGACACCAGGTCCTCCTCTGCCACACTGTCTAATAGAAGACTCATGTCCACGACATCTATATAGTCTGACTCCTCTTCTTCCATCTTCAATCAGACGTCCTCTAGATTCAGATACAGGATTCCCACAGTCCATCTCTCTACACACAACCTTAACCTCTCTCATCATGTCCCACCACACAGGACATACACCTGTCCACCCTCCTCTGTAGAAGACTTCCGCTGTCCCAGAACAGGAAGTGGTCCCATTCACCAGTCTGACTGAGTGTTCAGCTGTAAACAGCAGAGAGGAAAACACAGTGGTGAGGACAGATGATGACAGTGATTCTGTTATTCTAACAGCAGTGATGCTTTGTGGTTGACAAGTATTAGTAGTTCCATAAAACACTACTTGTTATTGGGGTTTAGAATGGTTTGTATGGACACATGAATTTCTCCATGTGGGATAATAAAGTTGACTAACATTGAACTGCTATAATCACTGTAGATTTATACTCTACCTACCTGGTGGACTGACGCTTTGAGCCTGGAGATCTGAGGAGAAAGAGAGAGACAGAGACAGAGAGACAGAGAGAAACAAAGGAGAAAGGGAGGAGTCAGAGGAAGAGAGAGACAGAGGTTAAATGAACATCAACATGACCTTTCATGATGTGATGGGGAAGACAGGCTTATCGTTGGTATGGTGCAACAACACCCATGTGTACATACACTATATATACAAAAGTATGTGGACACCCCTTCAAATTAGTGGACTCTATTTCAGCCACACCCCTTCCTGACAGATGTACAAAATCAAACACTCAGCCATGCAATCTCCATAGACAAACATTGGCAGTAGAATGGCCTTAATTATGAGCTCTGTGACTTTCCCATCCCTTCTCCCCCTCTTCTCCTCTTCTTCCCCTCTCATCTCTTCTTCTCTTCTCTCCTCTCCTCTCATCTCCTCCCCCCTCTCCTCTCCTCTTCTCTTCTCCCCTCCTCTCCTCCCTCCTCTCCTCTTCTCTTCTCCCCTCCTCTCCTCTCCTCCCCCCTCTCCTCTCCTCTTCTCTTCTCCCCCTATCCTCTCCTCTCCTCCCCCTCTCCTCTCCTCTCCTCTCCTCTCCTCTCCTCTCCTCTCCTCTCCTCTCCTCTCCTCTCCTCTCCTCTCCTCTCCTCTCCTCTCCTCTCCTCTTCTCCCCATCTCCTCTCCTCCCCCCTCTCCTCTTCTCTCCCTCTCCTCTCCTCCCCCATCTTCTCTCCTCCCCCTCTCCTCCCCCCTCTCCTCTCCTCTTCTCTTGTCCCCTCTCCTCTTCTCCCTCCTCTCCTCTCCTCTCCACTTCTCTCCTCTCCTCTCCTCTCCTCTCCTCTTCTCTCCTCTTCTCCCCCCTCTCCTCTTCTCGCCCTCTCCACTTCTCTTCTCTTCTCCCCCTCTCCTCTTCTCTTCTCCCCCTCTCCTCTCCCTCTCCTCCCCCCTTTCCCCTTCTCTTCTCCCCTCTCCTCTTCTCTCCTCTTCTCCCCCTCTACTCTCCTCTCCTCCCCCCTCTCCTCTTCTCTCCCTCTCCTCTCCTCTCCTCTCCTCTCCTCCCTCCTTCCTCTCCTCTTCTCCCCCTCTCCTCTTCTCCTCCTCTCCTCTTCTCCCCCTCTCCTCTCCTCTTCTCCCCCCTCTCCTCTCCTCCTCTCCTCTTCTCTGCTCCCCTCTCCTCCCCCCTCTCCTCTCCTCTTCTCTTGTCCCCCTCTCCTCTTCTCCTCCTCTCCTCTCCTCTCCACTTCTCTCCTCTCCTCTCCTCTCCACTTCTCTTCTCTTCTCCCCCTCTCCTCTCCTCTCCTCCCCCTTTCCTCTTCTCCCCCTCTCCTTCTCCTCTCCTCCCCCCCTCTCCTCTTCTCTCCCTCTCCTCTTCTCCCCCTCTCCTCCTCTCCTCTTCTCTTCTACCACTCTCCTCTCCTCTCCTCTCCTCTCCTCTCCTCTCCTCTCCTCTCCTCTCCTCTCCTCTCCTCTCCTCTCCTCTCCTCTCCTCTCCTCTCCTCTCCTCTCCTCTCCTCTCCTCTCCTCTCCTCTCCGTCCTTCCCTCTCCCTCATCCTCTCCTCCCCCCTCTTCCTCTCCTCACCCCTCTCCTCTTCTCCCCTCTCCTCTCCTCTTCTCTTCTCCACCTCCTCCTCTCTCTCCCGGCTCTGTCTCCCACTCTCCTCTGCTCCTCTCCTCGACCCCCCTCAACTCTCCGCGGCTCTTCTCTTTCTCCCCCACTCTCCGTCTTCTCCCCCCCGTTCCTCTACTCTCAGCTCCTATGCCCCCGCTCTTCTCCTCCCCCTCTCCGCTTCTCCCCCCCTCAGCTTCTCCCCCCTCCCCTCTCCTCCCCCCTCCTCTTCTCCTCCTCTTCTCACCGCTACCCCCCCCTCCCCTCCCGCGCCTCCCCCCTCCTCTTCTCCTCTCCGCCGCTCATCTCCTCCCCCTCTCCTCTCTTCCCCCTTCCTGCCTCCTGCTTCTCCCCCCTCGTACTAGTCTCCTCCCCCCTTCCTCTCTTCCCCTCCCCCTTCCCCCCTCGCCTCTTTCTCCCCTCCTCTTCTCCTCTCCCCCTTACCTCTTAACGTCTTCTCCCCTCTCCTATTCTCCCTCTCCTCTCCCCTCTCTTCTCCTTCCCCCCGCTCCGCTCTTTTCCAGTCTCTCTTCTCCCCCTCTATTCGCCTCTTCTCCTCCTTTTTCCCCATCTATCCGCTTCATCCCCCCTCGCGTTCTCCTTTTCTTTTCTCCACCTCTCGAACTCTTCCCCTCCTCCCAGCTCTCTTCTCTCTCTGCCCTCTACTCTTCTGGCCCTCTTCCTTCTCCTTCCCCCACTCCTTCGTTCTCCAGTTCTCCCCACTCCCTCGCTCGCCTCCCCCTCTCCTCTATTCGTCATCTCTTCCCACCTCTCCTCTCCTCTCCCCCTCTATTCTCCTCTTCCGGTTCCCAATTCTGCTCTCCCCCTCCCCGTCTCTCTCGTCCTGGTCTCCCCTCTTCTCGTCGTCGCCTCTTCTCTCCCCACCTCTCTTAGCCTCTCCTCTCCTCTCCTCTCCTCTCCCGCCTCTCCTCTCCGCTCCGCTCCTCTCCTCCCTCCTCTCCTCTCTCTCCGCTCTCCTCTCCTCTCTCTCTCCTCCCAGTCTGTTCTTTATCCCCACTCTCCTCCCCCCTCCTCCTCTCTTCCCCCTTCCTTCTCCTCGTACATCCCCCTCTGACTAGTCTCCCCCTCTCCTCTTCTTCCCCTCCCCTTCCCCTCTCCTCTTCTCCCCCACCTCTCCTCGTCTCCTCTTCTCCTCATCCACCTGTACTCGTCTCCCGCTCTCCTATCTCCCCTCTCATCTCCCCTCTCCACTTCTCCTCCTCTTCTCCTCTCCCCTCTCCTCCTTTTCCAGTCCTCTCTTCTCCCCGTCTCCCCCCTTCTCCCCTCTCCTCTTCCATCCCCCCCTCTCTTCTCGTTTTTCTCCACCTCTCTACTCCCCTTCTCTCCCTTTCTTCTCTCTCCTCCCAGTCTCCTCTTCTCCTCTTCTGCCTCTCTCTTCTCCTCTCCTCCCCCTCTCTTCTCCTCTTCCCAATCTCCCCCCTCCCCTCTTCTCTTCTCCCCCTCTTGTCTCGTCTCCTCTCCTCTTCTCCCCCTCTCCTCTCCTCTCCTCTCTTCTCCCCACTCTCCTCTCCTCTCCTCTCTTATTCCCCTCTCATCCCCTCTCTTCTCTTCTTCCCCTCCCCCTTTACCTCTATCCCTCTCTCTTCTCCCCCTCTCACGTCTCCTCTTCTTTCCCCATCCCCTCCCCCTGTACTCTTCTCCTCCTCTCCTCTTCTGTTCTCCCTCTTTATCCCCTCTCCTTCCCTCTCCCAACTTCATCACCCACGCACTTCTCCTTCCCCCCTCCTCTTCTCTTACTCCCCCCCTCCTTTCCTCCCTCACCTCTCCTCACCCTGTCTTCCTCCTCTTCTCCCCAATGCTCCCCCCCTCTACCCTTCATCTCCTCTCCCTTTCATCTGTCTCCCAGTCTCTCTCTCACCCTCTCCCTCTTTCCCCTCTCTCTCCTCTCTGCCCCTTCTGCCCGTCTACTCTTGCTCCCCTTCTCCTCTTCTCACCACTATCCTTTCTCCCCCCTCAAAATCTCTTCTCCCCCTCTCTTCTCCTCTTTTCCCCTCTCTTCTCCTCTCCTCTCCTCCCCCTCTCTTCTCCTCTCCTCCCCTTCTCCTCTGCATTTCATTCTGTACTCCAACATCGCCTGGTATCAAGATAACACACAACACAGCAGCACCACATTTGGTTTTCATCAACTCAGACTTAAATATCAGTGTTCCAAGAAACCTCCCCAGGGAACCTGTAGAATCCTCAAACGGTCCACCACCTTCTCCCAAACTGCCCTTCTCATACAAACCAATAAAGACATGGAATGGTCTCACCTCAACATGGATTCTAGTCCAATCAGACGTGTCTCACCTCAACATGAATCTAGTCCAATCGAGACGTGTCTCACCCTCAACATGGATCTAGTCCAATCAGATGTGTCTCACCTCAACATGGATCTAGTCCAATCAGACGTGTCTACATCAACATGGATCTAGTCCAATCAGACGTGTCTCACCTCAACATGGATCTAGTCCAATCAGATGTGTCTCACCTCAACATGGATCTAGTCCAATCAGATGTGTCTCACCTCACATGGATCTAGTCCAATCAGACGTGTCTCACCTCAAAATGGATCTAGTCCAATCAGACGTGTCTCACCGCAACATGGATCTAGTCCAATCAGATGTGTTCACCACTGATATTGCCTGCTGCTACCTCCTGCCTCTCATATCCAGTGCGATAGAGTCATGCACAGGGCTTCTTCACAAAATTGGATCTCAGGAGCGCTTACAACCTGGTGCGTATCCGGGAGGGGGACGAGTGGAAGACGTCATTTAGTACCACCTCAGGGCACTATGAGTACCTTGTCATGCCTGTACGGGTTGATGTCTTCCAGGCCTTTGTATAGGAGATTTTCCGGGACCTGCACGGGCAGGGTGTAGTGGTGTATATATCGGACCACATTCTGATATACTCCACTACACGCGCCAAGTGTGTGTCCCTGGTGTGTGTCCCTTGGTCGACTGTTGGAGCATGACCTGTACGTCAAGGCTGAGAAATGTCTGTTCTTCCAACAGTCCGTCTCCTTCCTAGGGTACCGCATTTCCACTTCAGGGGTGGAGATGGAGAGTGACTGCATTTCAGCTGTGCGTAATTTGCCGACTCCCACCCGCGGTAAAGGAGGTGCAGCGGTTTCTATGGTTTGCCAACTACTACCGGAGGTTTATCCAGGGCTTTGGTCAGGTAGCCAACTACTACCGGAGGTTTATCCAGGGCTTTGGTCAGGTAGCGACTCCCATTACCTCACTGCTGAAGGGGGGACCGGTGTGACTACATTGGGACGGCTGAGAGTGACAGGGGCTTTTGGTCACCTGAGGGCTCTGTTTACCTCGGCTCCCCTGCTGGCTCATCCGATCTGGGATAGGAGCCGTGCTCCCTCAGCGCTCGGGTACGCCACTAAAGCTCCGCCCCTGTACTTTCTTTTCGAAGAAGCTCAGCCCGACGGAGCGAAACTATGATGTGGAGGACCGGGAGCTGTTGGCTCTTGTCAAGGCTCTGGAGGTGTGGAGACATTGGGCTTGAGGGGGCTAAACAACCCTTTTCTCATCTGGACTGACCACCACAATCTGGAGTACAATCGGGGCAGCGAGGAGACGGAGTGGTCCATAGATCACTGATCATAGATCAGAGGAGCGGTCCATAGATCACACTCCCGAACTTCCGGCCTCTTGCCTGGTGGCACCGGTAGTGTGGGAGCTGGACGCGGACATCGAGGGGGCGTTACGTACAGAGCCCACAGTCCTTAGCCATTCCACAATGACCGTGGTCTCACCTGTCGGTGGACTTCCTCGAGGATCTTCCTCCCCTCACGGTCCTGGTCGTTGTGGATCAGTTCTCTAAGTCCTGCCGTCTCCTTCCTTTTCCCAGTCTCCCTACGGCCCTACAGACTGAGGAGGCCCTGTTTACACACATCTTCCGGCACTATGGGGTGCCAGAGGTTATAGTGTCTGATCGAGGTCCCCAGTTCACGTCAAGGGTCCTGGAGGGCTTCATGGAACGTCTGGGGGGTCTCTGGTCAGCCTTACCTCAGGTTTTCACCTACGCCTATCGGGTTTTTCACCGGTCTGGCACTCGACCCGAAACCTGCCCCTCCGCCTGCCCTGCCGGAAGCTGGGCCGCGGATTGTGGGGCCATTCAAAGTCCTGAGGAGACTGAATGAGGTTTGCTACAGGTTACATCTCTCCCCCGATTACCGTATTTACCCCTCGTTCCATGTGTCTCTCCTCAGGCTGGTGGTGGCTGGTCCACTCCAGGAGTCTGAGGTGCAGGTGGTTCCTCCACCCCCTCTGGACATCGAAGGGGCCCCGTGTATGCTTTTCGAGCCATACTGGACTCAAGGCGTCGGGCGAAAGGCCTTCAGTACCTCGTGGAGTGGGAGGGGTACGGTCCGGAGGAGAGATGCTGGGTGTCGGTGTCGGTGGAGGACGTTTTGGGACCCTTCGTTGTGTGGGAGTTCCACCATCTCTATCCGGATCGCCCTGCGCGTCAAGGGGGGGTACTGTTAGAACTTCCACAGAAGCCGGTCCCACTCCTTGTTCGGGCAGCGACGTCACCGGCCTTCTAGCCATCGCCCCCAGCATTCTAGCCTTCGCCACCGGCCTTCTAGCCTTCGCCACCGGCCTTCTAGCCATCGCCGATCCACTTTTCATTTCCATTTGTTTTGTCTTTGTTTTACACGCCTGGTTCCAATTCCAATGACATGTTCATTATTGAACCCTCTGTTTTCCCCCATGGTTTTTGTGGGTGATTGTTTTATGTATGTTTGGTCTGTTACTCTGGACTCTGTATTTACAACACGTTATTGGAATATTTGAGTAAAGTTACATGTGTTACTCATCTCTACTGTCCTGACTCCTCTGCACCAGCTACACCCAGACCATTACAGTAGGACTGTTAACAAAGTAGCTGAATTGTCAAAGACTGAGGTCACCCAAAGAAAAGTAATCCACAACGTTCTCTGGTAAAGAATTACAAATCTACCACTTTCATATAAACACCTCGATACACAGCAGACATCTATACTGAATCCATCCACCAAACATCCTGATTTGTTTTAATGAACACTTTTTATGACACTAAAATAACCTTCAACTACAGTATATATGAAGGGATTATTGTCATTGTTACATTATATAGGCTACAGTAAGTTATATTCTTCCATTTTAAAACAAAGGCTCTCCCTCCATCTACAATCATCAGGTCTGCTTGCAGATGAACAGAATGTCTTGGAAAGCCAGACCTTTAGACTCATAGTTCTGTCCAATACATTGTGGATTTTTTTCATATTTATACTTTCATTACAAGTTGGGATTTAAATTGATGGACACGCCATGATGTCTCAGTGAAAAATGTAGAACGTAGTATCTACCATTTCCATTACTATTTATCTTGCATACACACTCACACTCTTTTAAACATTATTATTTGGGAAAGTTATCAGGGGTAGTAACTAAACTATCTTTCACACACACCTCATTGGCTAGGTTAGCTAGCTAGCTAACTAGCCACATTTAACTAGTATTAACTAGCATAACTTATTTATCTAGCATCTCCTCCATGTGTCCAACCGCATATGACCACCTGCAAAAGGTACCTGCATCAGTAAGTTGCCTAGCTGTGTAAAAGGTACCTGCATCAGTATAGTTGCCTAGCTGTGTAAAAGGTACCTGCATCAGTATAGTTGTCTAGCTGTGTAAAAGGTACCTGCATCAGTATAGTTGCCTAGCTGTGTAAAAGGACCTGCATCAGTATAGTTGCCTAGCTGTGTAAAAGGTACCTGCATCAGTATAGTTGCCTAGCTGTGTAAAAGGTACCTGCATCAGTATAGTTGCCTAGCTGTGTAAAAGGTACCTGCATCAGTATAGTTGCCTAGCTGTGTAAAAGGTACCTGCATCAGTATAGTTGCCTAGCTGTGTAAAAGGTACCTGCATCAGTATAGTTGCCTAGCTGTGTAAAAGGTACCTGCATCAGTATAGTTGCCTAGCTGTGTAAAATGTACCTGCATCAGTATAGTTTCTAGCTGTGTAAAAAGGTACCTGCATCAGTATAGTTGCCTAGCTGTGTAAAAGGACCTGCATCAGTATAGTTGCCTAGCTGTGTAAAAGGGACCTGGATCAGTATAGTTGTCTAGCTTGTAAAAGGTACCTGCATCAGTATTGTTGCCTACGTGTAAAAGGTACCTGCATCAGTATAGTTCCTAGCTGTGTAAAAGGTACCTGCATC